>NC_134265.1:326235579-326495579 GCF_031893055.1 Leptodactylus fuscus | reverse complement strand
ATATAAGGCATGTACTGTATGTGACACCTGCAGTGTGTGTGCACAGAGGGGGAGGAAGAGTATATACAGTAGTATCCTATATGTCACCATATATAAGGCATGTACTGTATGTGACACCTGTAGTATGAGTGCACACATAGAGGGAGGAAGAGTATATAAAGTAGTATCCTATATGTCACCATATATAAGGCATGTACTGTATGTGACACCTGTAGTATGAGTGCACACAGAGAGGGAGGAAGAGTATATAAAGTAGTATCCTATATGTCACCATATATATAAGGCATGTGCTGTATGTGACACCTGCAGTGTGTGTGCACACAGAGGGGGAGGAAGAGTATATACAGTAGTATCCTATATGTCACCATATATATAAGGCATGTGCTGTATGTGACACCTGCAGTGTGTGTGCACACAGAGGGGGAGGAACACTATATACAGTAGTATCCTATATGTCACCATATATAAGGCATGTACTGTATGTGACACCTGTAGTATGAGTGCACACAGAGGGGGAGGAACAATATATACAGTAGTATCCTATATGTCACCATATATAAGGCATGTACTGTATGTGACACCTGCAGTGTGTGTGCACACAGAGGGGGAGGAAGAGTATATAAAGTAGTATCCTATATGTCACCATATATATAAGGCATGTGCTGTATGTGACACCTGCAGTGTGTGTGCACACAGAGGGGGAGGAACACTATATACAGTAGTATCCTATATGTCACCATATATAAGGCATGTGCTGTATGTGACACCTGCAGTGTGTGTGCACACAGAGGGGGAGGAACAATATATACAGTAGTATCCTATATGTCACCATATATAAGGCATGTACTGTATGTGACACCTGTAGTATGAGTGCACACAAAGAGGGAGGAAGAGTATATAAAGTAGTATCCTATATGTCACCATATATATAAGGCATGTGCTGTATGTGACACCTGTAGTGTGTGTGCACACAGAGGGGGAGGAACACTATATACAGTAGTATCCTATATGTCACCATATATAAGGCATGTACTGTATGTGACACCTGTAGTATGAGTGCACACAGAGGGGGAGGAAGAGTATATACAGTAGTATCCTATATGTCACCATATATAAGGCATGTACTGTATGTGACACCTGTAGTATGAGTGCACACAGAGGGGGAGGAAGAGTATATACAGTAGTATCCTATATGTCACCATATATAAGGCATGTACTGTATGTGACACCTGCAGCGTGTGTGCACACAGAGGGGGAGGAACACTATATACAGTAGTATCCTATATGTCACCATATATAAGGCATGTACTGTATGTGACACCTGCAGTGTGTGTGCACAGAGGGGGAGGAACAATATATACAGTAGTATCCTATATGTCACCATATATAAGGCATGTACTGTATGTGACACCTGTAGTATGAGTGCACACAGAGGGGGAGGAACACTATATATTCAGTAGTATCCTATATGTCACCATATATAAGGCATGTACTGTATGTGACACCTGTAGTATGAGTGCACACAGAGAGGGAGGAAGAGTATATAAAGTAGTATCCTATATGTCACCATATACAGTATAAGGCATGTACTGTATGTGACACCTGCAGTGTGTGTGCACACAGAGGGGGAGGAAGAGTATATACAGTAGTATCCTATATGTCACCATATATAAGGCATGTACGGTATGTGACACCTGCAGTGTGTGTGCACACAGAGGGGGAGGAACACTATATACAGTAGTATCCTATATGTCACCATATATAAGGCATGTACTGTATGTGACACCTGTAGTATGAGTGCACACAGAGGGGGAGGAAGAGTATATAGTATCCTATATGTTATCATATATAACACATATACTGTGTATGACACCTGCAGAGCTTCCAGTATGTGTGCACACACAAAGGGGGAAAAGAGGATATAGTGTTCTATGTGTCACCATATATAAGGCATATACTATATGTGGCACTTACAGAGCTGCTAGTATTGCTAGTATTTGTGAATAAATAGGGGACGGAAGAGTATATATTATTCTATATGTTATCATATATAAGACATGCACTGTGTATTACACCTGCAGAACTGGCAGTATGTGTGCACAGAGGGCGAGGCATGGAGAAGCAAGAAAGGTGCCAAGAAAATGGAATCCTATTAATATTATAAATGTGAAAGTTTGTGGGTTTGTGTGTTTGGATGTTTGCATGTTCGGATGTTTGTTCCTCAATCATGGAAAAACCGCTCGACCGATTTAGCTGAAATTTTCCACAAACATAGTTAATACACCCGATTGCGCAATAGGCTACTTTTCATCACAATAGCACACATACGTTTGTGCCAGGATCCCCACAAAACCCAAACTCACACCACCATCTCTGCAATCTCACACACTTTGGACCATAGCAAGCCACAAAATTCATATTGCCCTCTACAGCCTCGCCCCTAACCCCACACAATCTCATATACATATATTTTACCACTTTGCCCCTCACCTTACCGATACTCCAGGAGGCTCTCTTTAACGCTCTGGAGCAGCCATGTTTGCCGACCCCCACCACTCTGATAATCCGCGACACCGCCCACCCATGTCAATACCCCTAGGAGGTCTAATAAATGCAAAAAAAAAAGTTCAAAAAAGTAAAAAAAATATAAAAATAAAAAGGATTAAAAATTCAAATCACCCCCCTTTCCCTAGAACACATATAAAAGTAGTTAAAAACTGTGACACACCTACATGTTAGGTATCCCCACGTCCGAAATCGCCCGCTCTACAAAGCTATACAAATATTTTTCCTGTTCGGTAAACGCCGTAGCGGGAAAAATGGTCAAAAGTGCCAAACCGCCGTTTTTTCACTGTTTTGATTCTGATAAAAATTTGAATAAAAAGTGATCAAAGCAATAACATTTCCCGAAAATGGTAGAACTACAAAGTACACCCGGTCCCGCAAAAAAAGACGCCCTATACATCCCCGTACACGCACGTATAAAAAAGTTACGGCTGTCGGAATATGGCGACTTTTCAAAAAATAATTTTTTAACACAGTTTTGGATTTTTTTTAAGGGGTCAAAATGTAAATAAAACCATATAAATTTGGTATCCCCGGAATCGTAACGAAACACAGAATACAGGGGACATGTCATTTTGGTTGCACAGTGAACGCCGTAAAACCAAAGCCCGTAAGAAAGTCGCAGAAATGCATTTTTTCTTCAAATCCACCCCATTCTGATTTTTCCCCTGCTTCCCAGTACATTATATAGAATAAATAAAGGCGGCATCATGAAGAAAAATTTGTCCCAGGAAAAATTAAGACCTCATATGGGTCTGGGAGCGGAAAAATAAAAAAGTTATGGGGTTTAGAAGGAGGGGAGTCAAAAACGAAAATCAAAAAATGCCATCGGCGGGAAAGGGTTAACTTCAAATACTTCTGTCCCAAAGTCACTATGTAAAGTTTCTCACAACACCGTATAGCAGCTCAAATACAAATTAACTTCAACACAAAAGTCTCACGTATTCTCTGAATTACAACAAGATACAAAGTTACATTTCATATCCCATCCTATACACACTACGAAAACCTTACCCGCGCCTGTATATACTCACTACTACAATCACCGCAGACGAAGTCGCGGGTAACAGCTAGTATCATATAAGGATAATATCTGCAAGGAGTTTGCATGTTCTCCCAATGCTTGCATGGGTTTCCTCTGGGTACTCTGGATTCCTCCAACACTCCAAAGACATACTGATAGGAGGTTTAGACTGTGAGCTCTATATGGGACAGCGTCCGACAATGTCTGTAAAGCACTGCAGAATATGTTAGCGCTATACAAATAAGGAAAATAAAACTATTTGTAAGACAAGGATGGATAGTATCACATATGTAATAATATATCTACAGGATGGTATCAAATATGTCATAATATATATCACATGTTCAAAATAGTATCAAATATCTAACAATGTATATCACATATACAGGATAGTATGAGATATGTCATAATACATGTACAGGATAGTATGAGATATGTAATAATACATGTAGGGGATAGTATCATATATGTAATAATACATGTAGAAGATAGTATCAGATATGTAATAATCCATGTAGAGGATAGTATATATGTAATAATACATGTAGAAGATAGTATCAGATATGTAATAATACATGTAGAGGATAGTATCATATATGTAATAATACATGTAGAGGATAGTATCAGATATGTAATAATACATGTAGAAGATAGTATCAGATATGTAATAATACATGTAGAGGATAGTATCAGATATGTAATAATACATGTAGAGGATAGTATCAGATATGTAATAATACATGTAGAAGATAGTATCAGATATGTAATAATACATGTAGAGGATAGTATCAGATATGTAATAATACATGTAGAGGATAGTATCAGATATGTAATAATACATGTAGAAGATAGTATCAGATATGTAATAATACATGTAGAGGATAGTATCAGATATGTAATACTACATGTAGAGGATAGTATCAGATATGTAATAATACATGTAGAGGATAGTATCAGATATGTAATCATACATGTAGAGGATAGTATCAGATATGTAATAATACATGTAGAGGATAGTATCAGATATGTAATACTACATGTAGAGGATAGTATCATATATGTAATAATACATGTAGAAGATAGTATCAGATATGTAATAATCCATGTAGAGGATAGTATCATATATGTAATAATCCATGTAGAAGATAGTATCAGATATGTAATAATACACGTAGAGGATAGTATCAGATATGTAATAATACATGTAGAAGATAGTATCAGATATGTAATAATACATGTAGAGGATAGTATCAGATATGTAATAATACATGTAGAAGATAGTATCAGATATGTAATAATACATGTAGAGGATAGTATCATATATGTAATAATACATGTAGAGGATAGTATCAGATATGTAATAATACATGTAGAAGATAGTATCAGATATGTAATAATACATGTAGAGGATAGTATCAGATATGTAATAATACATGTAGAGGATAGTATCAGATATGTAATAATACATGTAGAAGATAGTATCAGATATGTAATAATGCATGTAGAGGATAGTATCAGATATGTAATAATACATGTAGAAGATAGTATCAGATATGTAATAATACATGTAGAGGCTAGTATCAGATATGTAATAATGCATGTAGAGGCTAGTATCAGATATGTAATAATAAGTAACACGTAGAGGATAGTATTAGATATGTAATACAGGATAGTGTTGTGTACACTATATATATATATATATATATATATATATATATATATATATATATATGTGTGTGTGTGTGTGTGTGTCAGTTTTCCTAGTGACATCACGTACACATATGTGACTCATCAGTATTGTATTATTGTATCACAGCCGCAGCAAAGTATACAGAGCCCACTAGAGAATCGGGGCTGAATTGCCAATAATTATTAGAGTGACAACCAATATGGCCGTCTATGTCTACTTATAAAGGTCATATCTGGTTGTACTTCAAATGTGAACCATCCCTAATTTGGACCTTGCACACGTTTTGTTGGCCTGGTCTGTAGTATCCAATATGTATATATATATGTATACAGTGTATGTATATATTCGTACATGTGACACACTGCAGAGCTCAGCTCCCAGCCTTCCTTGCACTGCAGCAGCAGAGCTTGACCAAGTGACGTGGTCCCTCGGTTGCTGCAGCGCAGAGCAGCCTGCGCATGCGTACTGCAGCCTGTCCTGTCAGGCTGTGGGCTGCCTCACTCCAGCTCAGTGACGTCACAATGCAGAGTGTGGGCGGAGCCGAAAGACAGCCGTGGGAAAACGCAGGCTGGGGAGCGCACCAGTAACCCTTCCACTGCCGGAGCAAAGCTAATGGCTACTTACACTATCCTATACATCATCCTGACTAGATCTTACTGGTTATTCTGTGGCCTTGCACTGTGTAACCCTAAGAATGGCTGTAATATTGTAGTCAGATATGCTCTGGTATTATAACTATGCAGCTAGGACTGCAGTGCAATAGCTCGCCATGCACATTAGTCAGTGACAGGATCACTAGGATCATTTCAGCCATAATTTTATTTTTCTCCAGTCGATGTGTCATGTGACTGTCGGGATCATGATCATACATCGTGCAAAGTGTATTTGGAGCCAAAAAATTAGCCCATGGTTGCAATTCTTCAATATAATGGGGAGAATTTATTCAGACTGGTGTTTCTTATACCGTTCTTAGGCCTTATTCACATGGAATTGCCATTACGGACCATTAACCGAAAAAACCGTCCACGTCAGTCCGTACAAGTCCATAGATGCCGGGGCCATAATGTGGCGGACGATACACGGATCAGGACTTGAAGGACAAGTAGGAGCCTTGAACCAAATGTGTGCCTCAATATCATCCCTGTACCCCAGAGGGACGGTGCAAAAACAGCATCACGCGGCCTTTTTTATTGCATTTTTTGACCACGTATTTTATTGCATTTCCACAGAGATTTCCTATTATACCTGTACAGAAACCGCCAACGTTTACATAGGTATAAGTGACGTACTTCGATTTTCAAAAACGCGGGTGTACTACTTAAATCTTAAATCCTCTGCCTCTCCAGAACAGATGCCCTGGCGATCCCCCAGTTTTGGTCTGTAATGGGACCTCATTGTTCACGGGCCATACAACTAACACCCCGGCCTCCATCGCTGAGCGGTGATACTTACGTATTGCATGCTCTCACCACATTGATGGGATAACAATGGGTTAAATGCAGATTAAACACTATGGGAAGGCCTTGCCTTGAGGTATCTCATTACAGCAGTCTCAGGCTGGGTGACCTTGTCCTTTTTGTC
This sequence comes from Leptodactylus fuscus, assembly GCF_031893055.1. Taxonomy (NCBI): domain Eukaryota; kingdom Metazoa; phylum Chordata; class Amphibia; order Anura; family Leptodactylidae; genus Leptodactylus; species Leptodactylus fuscus. The sequence continues at coordinate 326,488,719 of NC_134265.1, read as the reverse complement.
TGATTTTATAATACCAGTTCATTGTTATCTCCTTAAACAACCATTATAAAAGCTGCAGTCAAAACATTTACTTTTCATTCCGTTTAACCCATTGCATGCTGTAAATGTGTTTCACTAGGATCCATCAAGGAGAAACAATTCACTTAAAGGGCTAGTCCTAGGATAAGTAAACATGACTGCTTTTCCCCCAAAACTGCGCCATACCTGTTCATTGGATTCACCTGGGATTGCAGCTCATGCCAGTTCACATCTGCGTTTAGTATTCCGTTCGGGGAGTCCGCTTGGGGACCCACTGAACGGAATACCGAACACATTAAAAAGCAGTGAGCAAAGAAACCACACAGACCCCATAGACCAGTGATGGCGAACCTATGGCACGCGTGCCAGAGAGGGCACGCAGAGCCCTCCATGCTGGCACGCGTGCGGTCGCCCGGATCGCTCACCAACAGGGAATCCGGTACAGGATTCCCCGTTGATGAGCGATCACTGCCTTCAGTTGTATGTGCAAATGCACATACATCTGAAAGCTGTCAGGGTAGGCCGCGGATCGCGCGACCGCGGCCTACACTGGCTGCAGAGTTTGACCTCTGCCCCGATGCGGGCGCGATGACGTCATCAGCGCCGCCAGTGACAAGAAGGTGGATGCCGGCGGCTCTTCAGGGGTGAGTATGAGAGTGGCTCACTGTGTATATGATGTTGGGGGGAGCGCTTATAATACTTGGTGGGGTGTATGATACTGGGGGGAGTGTATAATACTGGGGGGGCTTATAATACTGGGTGGGGTGTATAATACTGGGGGGAGTGTATAATACTGGGGGGAGTGTATAATACTGAGGGGGCTTATAATACTGGGGGGAGTGTATAATACTGGGGGGGCTTATAATACTGGGTGGGGTGTATAATACTGGGGGGAGTGTATAATACTGAGGGGGCTTATAATACTGGGGGGAGTGTATAATACTGGGGGGGCTTATAATACTGGGGTGGCTTATAATACTGGGGGGTGTACTAAAGAGCATATAATACTGGGGGGGGGGCCTATTTATAAGCACACAATACTGTGTGTGGATGCCACTGTGGAGCATATAATCCTGTGGGGGGGGGGGAGACACCTACTGCGGAGCATATAACACTGGGGGGCTACTGTGGTACTGTGGAGAATATAATATTGTGTGGTGGGCCCACTGCAGAGCATATAATACTGTCTGGGGTCCCCTCACTATTTATATCACACAGTATCTGTTTTATAGCAGACGTGATATTAGTACAGGATGTAAGAATATTACACGGTAACTATAAAACAGATCCTGTGCGATGTAAATAGTGAAAATTAATTGTTCAAAGTACCAAATGCCGAGACCTTTACATTTCAGTACAACGTTGTTTGTATTATTGAAAGCTCTGTAAAGCCCCACATGACTGTAATTTTTGGTCAGTAACTGTCCGCAATTGTGGATCCGCATAGTATTAAGTCTATATTGTCGTGTTGGCACTCCGCGAAAATTTTGTGGGTTTTGGGTTGCAGTTTGGGCACTCGGTCTCTAAAAGGTTCGCCATCACTTCCATAGACTATAATGGGGTCCGCCTGAATCCTGCGGAGAGGAAAGTAGTTCAAGCAGTACTTTTCTCTCCGCATGATTCCTGCGGACACCCCCATTATAGTCTATGGGGTCCGTGTGGTTTCTTTGCTAACCGCTTTTTAAAGGGGTTCAGTGTTCCATTCAGGGGGGTCTCCAAGCAGACTCCTCGAACAGAATACCTAACGCAGATGTGAACCAGGCCTAAGGCCCTACTTAGCAAGCCACAGCAAAAAAAAGCGCTGCAGAAAAAAACGTCAGCGCATCTTGCGTTTTCCGGCAGTGTTTTACCTTGGCGTTTACTGCGGTGTATACGCCACATGGGGCCCCGGCGTAAAGGTACATTCTAGGCAAAAGTGTATACACTGTGTTAGGGCTAGTGTAGGGCTCAGCTGGGTCGACCATTGCAAAGAGATATCATTCACCGGCATAGCACAGTATCGGTTTTGCTAGGAGTGTTGTGTTCGTTTAATCATATAATATTCCTCTTTTCAGGAGTTTCTCCTCCCATCATTGGGTAAAGACTGAGGACCAGATCATCACTTGTACTTACAGGCATTTTGTTTACAAGTTACAAGGCCCGTGCCTGAGGTTAAAGGTCAAGTGGAATTAGAATTTTTCTTTAAGCAACAAATAAGTAGCGTAGACACCAGTCATTATATTGTCAAAGTATATTGTTGGACATACATACACTTGTCTCTTAAAGAGGACCTTTCACCATATCCGGGCACAGGCAGTGTTATATACTGCCAGAAAGCTGACAGTGCGCTGAATTCAGCGCACTGTCGACTTTCCCTATCCGTGCCCGGTGTAAAGCGCTATCGGTCCCGGTACCGTAGCGCTTTACAGTCAGAAGGGCGTTTCTGACCATTAGCCAGAGACGTCCTTCTGCCTCGCGGCGCCAATCTCGCTGTGCTGTGGAGCGGGGAGGAACGCCCCCTCCCTCTCCTGATAATGCTAGTCTACGGACAAGCTGTATGAGCAGAGGGAGGGGGCGTTCCTCCCGGCTCCACAGCACAGCGCGATAGGCGCCGCGAGGCAGAAGGACGTCTCTGGCTAATGGTCAGAAACGCCCTTCTAACCATAGAAGAGCTACGGTACCGGGCCGTAAGCTCTTCACACCGGGCACAGATCGGGAAAGCCGACAGTGCGCTGAATTCAGCGCACTGTCAGCTTTCTGGCAGTATATAGAACTGCCTGTGCCCGGATATGGTGAAAGGTCCTCTTTAAAGGGAGTCTGTCACTAGAACCGAACACATCATCTTAGCCCTGGAGCTAGATAGTTTAGGGTCACCTGGATGAAAAAGTGTTTTCCTCTTGTGAATCGTTGTCTCTGTTGCTGAGATATTGTCTTTTTTGTCACTTGCCTCTTTGGAGAAAACCCTTGTTAGGATGCTTTCACACGGAGTTAACGCTCTGCTCATTCTGACACGTAAACTCGTTCAGAGTGAGCGGCGTTAAAACAGATCCCATTGATATCTATGGGTGCCAGCATACACGCATATCACATTGAAAGCGATAGGTAAAAAAGCCTCCCATTGACTTCAATGGGTAGCGCATGTAAGACCGAACCCATTGAAGTCAATGGGATTCTGTTTGACGCCGCTCACTCTGAACGTGTTTACGTGTCAGAATGAGTGGAGTGTTAACTCCATGTGAAAGCACCCTTACTCCAAATATCTTATTAGCATATGGACAAAAACATCAGCAGTGGAGGCACCAATTGACAAGAGGGGAACATTGTCTGATTCAGGTGACCCTATTCTATCTATCCTGGTTAGTATAAGATAAGATAATCCTTTAATAGTCCCACAATGGGGAAATTTCAGTGATACAGTTTCATAGATGGTACAGTAGTATATAACAAGAGAGAAAACACATACAAGCTCATGGCAGATAGAGAAATCCTAGGAATCATAGCAACTAAAACTGAAAGAAACACAGACACACTGCAGGATCATTTAGTTCTCTGTGTGAAGTGATGTTAATAATACAGCCGAATGTGGTTGGAGGACACAAGGAGGGGGGTAACAGCATATACTTCTGGTGATAGACTCCCTTTAACCTGGGTGACCATGTAATATGTATAGGGGTGTCCTAACCATTCCCAAATGGAAGATTGTGTGGATAGGATTCTGCTTCAGCCAAACTGTGGCAACTTTTCCATGTGGGGCCCTGGCCTAAAGAAGATAAGCCACGGCCAGAGGAGACTGGCAGGATCTTTCTCTATTCTCCCTATTGAAAACATTTGCCTGTGCCGAGCATGCATGTGCCTGAACAGCTGTCAGATGAACAATTGAATGTTCCCACAACCAAGTAATGTGTATGTATGTAGCCTAGCTGTTTCTTACCTTTTGTTTGGGAAAAAATAAAGATGTAGCACAGTTATCCCGAATTTATGCAATTGGTTAAACTGTTGCAACGTGAAACTTTTCTTTGTTGTCTTCTGTGATAAGATATCGCACTGCAGCAGTTTAACCAATTGCAGAAGTTTGGGTTAACTGCTACATCTGTATCCCTGCAATATAACCATTACTATGCTGACTAACCATTACTATAATACATTACTACAGTTTGGTTAGGACAATCTGGACTTTGCTATGTGGCCCTTTCAAGTCTAGATGATATTTTCTGCAACATCCGATGGGACCGCACAAATCCCTGCGTCTCAAGCAGATATTGCACCGGAGAAATTGTAGCTCAATCCAAGAAAGTGACAGGGTGCATTCCTAATCTGGCCACTTATGCCTGCAGCTTAATTGGACGTGTGCAGCCATCTGGCATGTAAACCAAGTGACCTGGGGCAGTGGACTTCAGAAAGAAAAAGCCTGGAGAAGCTTATACACAGGCAAAATACTAGTCATAATAATAATTCATTTGGAACAATTTTACTTATTTTATTACAATTTATTTTTTTGCAGCATTTCAAGCCAGCCCTGCAGATAGATAGGTTAGGCTCACCTATTTTTAAAAAAATATGCAATGCTGTTTAACTTTTTGGAGCAATGGCAATACCCTCATTGCTCCAAAGACTTCATCTGTATGTTGACAAAAACAGCGATAACTTGGCACCAATTCACAAAAGAAAATCACTGGCTTGGTATTCTGGGTTCCCGAGCAATCATTGCTAGTAGTTTCAGCATAGTTAGAGTAAGTTCACATGAAGTGAAGGGCAGAGGATCACTTTCTGCCGCTGGATTTTCGTGCGGCTAGCCTGCACTGCACTGCATCGGCATCCCATCGTGGCATCCCGCTCCTGATTAACCCCGGATGAATGGGCCTGAGCAGGAGGGTGTCTCAAGCCACGGACACCACAGCTGACTCAGCTGTGGAATCCGCGTGAGGATAGGGCATGTCACATTTTTTTTCCCGCTAGCTGAAAAAAATCGCTAGCGGAAAAAAACGGCAAGTGACTCCCATTGAAATGAATGGGAGGCGTTTTTGCAGGTGGATTTTGAGGCAGATTCCGCGTCAAAATCCGCCTGCAAAAAACTCCATGTGAACATACCCTTATGCCCTCTGCTGTCAGGTGGGTGGTCCATGTCTTTCTGTTGCAAGCTAGGACCACCTACCCACTTGGACACATACTTGTACCGTGTCTGCTTAAAAAGTGGCTACACATTGAAACCCGCAGACCCCAATAACTGTTTGCAGGACTTTTCTCTCCGCTGATTTTAAGCGGATTCTGGGGTAGAGTCAACTTTAGCGCAAGTGTAAATCCAACCTAAGGGTAAGTTCACACGGTAACTTCACACAGAGATTTTTGGTCCAGAACCTGAGGCGGAAGCCGCCTCAGGTTCAGGACTAAAAGCCGGGTAGCCGTGACTGAAAGCCGGTGCACTGCACCAGCATCCAGCCGCGCACTCCGCTCCAGATTAGGCCCAATGATTGGGCATAGTCAGGAGAAGGGTGTGTCTTCAGGCCGAATCGCGAGGCGAATCCGCCTGAAAGAATGAGCATCTCTCTTCTTTTTCCGGGAGCTGGAAGAAACAGCTACTGGAAAAAAAAGAACTGAAATCAATGGCAGCCGTCTTTTTGGTCAGGATTTTGAGGCGGATACGGCCTCAAAATCCTGACCAAAAAACCCCATGTGAACTTACCCTTATAGACCTCACTTGGCCCCATTACAGATTCTGCAATGGGGTTTCGCGAGGGACTGGGGAATTTATAAAAAAGAACACCATGAACTTTATGACTTTTTTTCACAAGCTTTTTTTGGGTAATCTTTTCATACATTTTTGACATGTATTTATGTGTCTTGTAAAAAAAAGACCATGGGAAAACACCTGGAATATATGGCATGTATAGAGTATGTTGCATTAAAAAAAAAAACCTCAATACCCTATTGATTTACTGTAAGGATCTCAGGAAAAAAACAGGAAAAACCCAGAAAAAAAACTGAGGATTTTCCCAAAAAGCACTGGGGGGAATTTATCAGCCCATTTACCCCAGTTTTGAGTTGTTTTGAGTTCGGGCCATTCCTTTCCCCTTTCCTTTCTCTCCGCATTTTTGGTCCAGAAACCACACGGACCCCATTATAGTCTATGGGGTCCACCGGTTTCCTAAGGTAACTGTTTTTTTATTGTGGATTAGACTTCTGTTCGGGGGGGGGGGGGGCAAGTGGACTCCCTGAACGGTAACCAATGCGCAGATGTGAACCGGGCCTAAGACAATATATATAAAAGCTCAAAAAACTAAAAAGCACTGCGGAAAAGTAAAAAAAGAGCAGAAACCCACGGCAAAAATGCATTGCTTTTCTTCACCTCTTTGGGTGTATTCACACTGAGTAAACGCTAGCTTATTTTGTAGAGTAAAATTACACTTGTAAATTTTGCTATCCCATTGACTTCAATGACATTTTACAGGTGTATTTTTACAGGCGTATTTTTTACAGGCGTATTTTTTACAGGCGTATTTTTACACTTGTAAAAAAATATCATTGAAGTCAATGGGATAGCAAAATTTACAAGTGTAATTTTACTCTACAAAATAAGCTAGCGTTTACTCAGTGTGAATGCACCCTTTCACTGCTTTTCATTTTTGCCTCTCCCATAGACTTATAAGTCTATAGGAAAACCGTTTTTAAAAAAAAAAAAAAAAAAAAAAAAAAAAAAACATCCATTTTTGATAAAGCAATGTTTTTGCTACATTTTTATCCGAAATCTGTTGATAAGATTAAAACAAATCTCATGTACATTGCTCGGACTGTATAACATAACATTTTATTATGCTGTTTTTCCCCCAAGAGCCAAAAACGTTATGTTTCTGCAACGTGGGGCATCAACGTTTGTTCACCTCTCTGCTGGGATTTCTGTTTTTATGTTCCATATGAAGGACACAAATGGATTGACTATAATGGGGACTATAATAACTCCATTATTTCTGTGGACGGAGCCACTGACGCAGATGTCAGTGTAGCCTTGAGGCTAAATATAAAGAATTTTCTGGTATTAGGAAATTGTCTATGTAGTAAATCCCCGATGGTGAGACAGCCATCCTTATAGTGTGTCCTTGTTTGAAGTCAGTGGGTGATCATGTAATACATGGCCGCGCCAAGTCCTCCAGAGAGTAGCCCTCTCCTTCTGGATAATAGATGTGATCTTTGATCCGGGGTGGCCCCCTCTGTCATGTCCATATGCCTGAATAGGGAGCATGGACGGTCAATGCTTGTCAGACTGTGTCCTTACTATTCCTATCATGGTTGTGAATGCTGACTAATGCCCCAAATCCTAACTATGCATTTCCCCTCCTCTAGTACTGTTTATGCACCATGTCGCTACGCTCAACGTGCCGTGAATCGATGAGCATTTCCGAGGGTTGGTTAAGTGTCAGTGTGTCAGTACTTGACTATAGGACAGTCATTGTTATTGAAAGAATTCAAGGGGTTAAATTGCCGCTAGCCACTCCAGCATGGGATTCTCCTCCGTTACGGTTATGCTTGTTTTTTATGACATGTGTATGTGTTTCTTTTCTACTATGCAAGATGCCTACAGCTATGGGAGGGTATAGCATGCAGTAATGGGAGAAAGTGCTACTTTCAAAGACTTGCTGAGACATGGGATTTTTCTCTAGTGAGAGCACAGAGCTGTCTGGGCCCAAAGCAAATAACTAATCCATCTGCAGCTTCTGGGGAGAAGGGGTGGGACAGGGAATAGGCCTACAGTAATCTGATGGTTGTTTGTTATAGATCGGAATCAACAATCCTCTTTAAGGAGGCGCTGTCACCTCTCCTGATGTGTCTGTTTTACGGAGTCCTAATCCCCATGAAATAACAATTCTGGGACATGTTTATAGAGAACACAGCTTTGGGCCATTCCTCTGTTATTCCTCCTAGAAATTTATGACAATGGACAAATGGGCGTCAACATTTTTTTGGTCAAAGGGATATGCAGTGGTGAAGCTAGCCTCTCTGCTGCCTGAGGCGGACAATCAAAAGACGTCCCCCTCCCCCCCTCCGGACTGAATACCGCAGGGGAGGTGTTCATCTTTTGATTGTCTACTTCAGACAGCAGGGGGGGGGGGGGGGGGGGGAGGGTGCTAGTGGTAACATTACAGTGAATACAATGCAGTAATATTTTGTGCAGTAATACTCACAGGAAACGTCTTTCCACATTTCCCGTCTCTTCCCTTTGGACCGCCATGACCACTTCTTCTAGCTGTGACTTAACTCATTAGTTTGCAGCACAGACATCTTTTACCCCTCACTTCTCCATGCACCCAAACCCTATATATATATATATATATATATATATATATATATATATATATATATATATATATATCATAATTATGTCCCACATTGCCCCACAGTGGCACAATAGACTGTGGGGCATGATAGAGGTTGCAGGGGGGCCACTGTGGGACATAACAGAGGTTGCAGGGGCCACAGTGGGCTCTATTATGCCCCGTAAGTGCCCACCCAACTTTTATGCCCCATAGTGGCCTACCCATGAACTATTATTATACTCAGGGACCTTTTCAGACCCCTGAGTATAATAATTGAACCCCAGGGTAATGGAGGGAACATAATAAACAGTGTTACTCAGCTCTCCGGGATCCGATATTAATACTAGCAGGATTCGGGCCTGTATGGTAATGTCTGGGACATTACCATACAGGCACGAAGCCTGTGCTAGCAGTAACAGCCTTTTACTACTAGCACCATGACGTCTGGGACATTACTATACAGGCCCGAAGCCTGCTAGGATTAACATCAGATCCTGGAGAGCTGAGTAACACTGTTTATTATGGTCCCTCACCTCCCCTGGGGCTCCGATTATTATACTTGAGGGTCTGAAAAGACCCCTGAGTATAATAATAGCGGTAGTGGGTTCGCGGCCTGGGCTCGGACCTGCTTACAGCCACCCCCCACGTGTCCTATAGCAGAAGGGGAAGCGGGGGGCGACAATGAGCAAGCCTGGCGAGGTAGGTAAATAGGCTGCTACCTACTGGGGATGCTCCAGAAGATAGTGGCCTATTAAGTATGTTACTTACCTAGCTTGCCGCGGCTCCTCCTGCTTCCGCCTTCTCCTTTCACCTGGCAATAAGACATCTGCGTATCAGCGCAGGTGGCGTGATGACGCCTCTGCAATGAGATGCAGAGATCTAAACCAGCCCAAGAGAGGGCTTCTCGGTTTGTTTTCAGAGTGGCCCTCTCCTACGCTTGTTTAGAAAAAAAAAAATCAAATTGCCATGGTTGTTGCCCCCTTCACAGTGCCGCCTGAGGCCGCCACCTCACCTCGCCTCATTAGAGGTGCGGCCCTGGGGGTATGTTTTGCATAGTCTGACACTAACAACATACAACATGGTCATGTGATACACACAGGTGCAAGTTGTAGCACAGTAATCAGACATCTCCCTGGTAACAAGCTGTGTACCTGTGTGTATATCACATGACCATGGGCTAGCCTTCACATGACCATGGACTGTATATCACATGACCATGCACCATAAAGGGGGAGATAGCTCAGTACTCCCATTGAAATGAATAGAGTGGTTTACACGCTGTCCAACAACAGCTCCATTTTCCTGATCAGTGGAAATCTGAGTGGTCGGACCCCCACCAATCTACATGTTATCCCCCATCCTATGGACACACTGCCTTGGTTTAGATACATTTCTAGGGAGGCAAATGGGTAAAGGAAAGCCTAGCAGCTGTAAAAAATAATATGTTTAGCTATATCCACACATTTTTATAGAATTCTAGAGAAAGTATTGAAGTTTATATACTACTCTAAGGCAGTATTGTGCTAATGTTACTACAGTGAGGAGGTGGGGTAATAGTATATTATGTATGTGGCTGTGGTCATATGGATACAGTACACATAGCATTATAACTCAACATTTCACTTTAGATATGTGTATATGGCGGTTGTACATGATGCATATAGACGCAGCAAGGAGAGGACGTGTTTCTGTTATACGGTATGTTGCTATGAAAGCACAGCAGTGGCTGACAAGCTCACGCACTCATTGTAAGCTGTAGGCCTAGGCGTCCAGGATACCAATAACATCAAAATGCATCCATTGTTGTTTCCACTGCCTTGTGTTGTGACAAAAGGGTTTTCTTGTATTTCTCAAACAGCCATGTACTACAACCCTCCAGTAACCACAGTAACTACATGTATATTGTATCTCACTTATGATCATATAGTGAATAGTAAGTGACCTTCTATCTTTGGATTGGATTTTACTTCATGACATTGCATTCTCTGCATTCTGACAACTATATGTTTTAATTCACTTTTTTTTTATTTTATTGCATTTAAGTTTTGTAACTATTTATGTTATAAAAAATGTTAAAATTTTTTTGTCCAACTAGTAATTTTTTTCTACAATATAGTGACTATAATATGTGACCTTATAGTGCAACAGTATGTGATCATAGTATCTGACACTATAATACACCAGTATATGTCAGTACTATCTGACCTTATACTGGGTCAGTATGTGAAGATACTATCTGACTATATAGTGCACCAGTATGTGACAATACTATCCAACCTTATAGTGCACTAGTATATGACAATACTATGTGAGCCTATAGATACTAGCGGACCCTATAGTGCATCAGTAGGTGACAATACTATTTGATTCTATAGTGCACCCTTATGTGACATTATAGTGCACCAGTATGTGACAATACTATCCAACCTTATAGTGCACTAGTATATGACAATACTATGTGACCCTATAGACACTGGCTGACCCTATAGTGCACCAGCAGGTGACAATGCTATCTGATTCTATAGTGCACCAGTATATGTCAGTACTATCTGACCTTACAGTGCACTAGTATATGACAATACTATGTGACCCTATAGACACTAGCTGAGCCTGACCCTATAGTGCACCAGTACAGTATATGTTAGTACTATCTGACCTTATAGTGGATCAGTATGTGAAGATACTATCTGACTTTATAGTGCACTAGTATATGACAATACTATCCAACCTTTAAGTGCGCTAGTATATGACAATACTATGTGACCCTATAGATACTAGCAGACACTACAGTGCACCAGTATGTGATGATACTATGTAACTCTCTGGTGCACCATTATATGTCAAAACTATGTGACCTTATAGCATACAAGTAAGCAACGATACTATGTGATCTTATAGTGAACCAGTATGTGATGACACTATGTGACCTTATAGCACACCAGTATGTGACAATACTTTGTGACCATATAGTACACCAGTATGTGATGATACTATGTAACTTTATGATGATCTTACAGTGACTGTAAAATGTGAGCTTATAGTGCACCAGTATGATCATGTAGTGAATAATAAGTGACCTTATACAGTATGGCACGAGTATGTGATCTTATAGTGTATAATATGGGACCTTATTTTGACGCAGTATGTCACAATACTAAGTGACCTTATGGTGACAGGTATGTGATCTTATAGTGACTATAATATGTGAGCTTCTAGTGCATCAATGTGATCATATAGTGAATAATAAACGACTTTCTACTGCACCAGTATGTGTTCTTACAGTGCACAATATGGGACCTTATTTTGACTGAGTATGTTACTATACTATGTAACATTATGGTGCACCGGTATGTGACTATAATATGTGCTTGTACGCTGCATTTATAATGGCTGTGCATAGCGGTCTAACCTACCTTCTCCCATCTCCTGTGTATGCATTGCATGGCAGAGAGGGGCCCGGGGGCTTTACTAGGTAACACTTAAACACATCAAATGAAACTACTTAAGGAGCTAGAAAAAATACTAGACGTCTTGCAGGTCATTTCCACCGTTGCTGCAATATTTAGTGAAAGCAGCGCACCCATACCCTAACATAGTGGAGCCATTGTACTCGGGCAATGGTGCTTAGACTGGGCTATGTCAACACCAAAGCAGCTAAGAGTTGTAAATGTTAGTGTTTTCTTAGCTTTTATTCATTTGTCTATTAGATCAGCACATAGACATAAAACCTGGAAGGAAAGCAGAAAGAAACTGGTAGTGTAACTCTCTATTGTATTGTGTACACTTAGTTACGGTTGGAAGGAAGGGTGGGTTGGGGAATATTATCTTGTGATTTGCTTCCTTTTTTCAGGACCTTAGACCTTTGTCTTCCTATAGATTCTATTTTACAATCTAGATATCATTTGGTCCCTGTACTTGATATAGTCTCTCCGTGTTCTTGTGGGTTTCCTCAGTTCTCCACAGAGGGGAAATTGATTAGCCCCAATGCAAAATCTGGAATCTGTAGAAATTGCCCCTGACTCCCCTGTAAATATGGCCCTGATTCCCCAGACTTATCCCACATACTGGGGTGGGGAGGGGGAGGGGGTGGTGGTACCCATCTTTCATTTAATAACCCCATACCAAAATATTACAAAATTGGTGGATAACATATACTTACGGGTACATAGTGTATATATGTTCAGTGGACTTTGTTGTTATCCTTGTACACACAGGTCATGTCATCATAAAGACTAATAGGTTAGTTATTAATCAACCACAAGTCATCTAGTCCAAAGTCAGATTTAGGCGGAGTTGTCTTCATCTGGACTTCATGGGTCAATAATCTTGTCAGATCCTCTGACCAGACTCTATAGCACTTTCTAATGGGCTCCCATCTTTGCATGCATAGACAGGGTAACAGGCAAACCTAGTAGCTGCTATGGGGCGCACCAACTCAGGGGACCTGTGGACATCGAGGTGTTAAAGGGATTCTACCACTAAACCAACAATTTTTCTAATTACCACGTCGGAATAATCTTAAGAAAGGCTATTCGTCTCTTACCTTTAGATGTGATCTCCACGGCGCCATTCCTTAGAAATACTGGTTTTAACCGGTATGCAAATGAGCTCTCCGCAGCAATGAGGGCGGGCCCCGGCGCTCAAACGGCGATGGGGTGTCCCCACTGCTGCCTGAGAGCTCTTTCCAGCGACGCCTCCATCTTCAGCTGCAACCCTTCCTCTTCTGTCTTCCGTCTCGGTCCAACTTCCGATGCCTGCGCCCTATGTTCCTGTATTGAACTGCAAGAGCAAGAGCGGCCATTTTTGGGAGGCTGCTCTTGCTCTTGTAGTTCAATACAGGAGAGTACTGCGCAGGCGTCGGAAGTTGGACCAAGACCGAAGACAGAAGAGGCTGCGTTTGAGCGCTGGGGCCCACCCTCATTGCTGCGGAGAACTCATTTGCATACCGGTTAAATCCGGTATTTCTAAGGAATGGTTCCGCGGAGACCACGTCTAAAGGTAAGAGACGAATAGCCTTTCGTAAGGCTATTCCGACGTGGTAAATAGAAAAAATGTTGGTTTAGTGGTAGAGTCACTTTAAATTTAGTGATGACTGTGGAAGGAGAAACTGAATAAAGCTCCATTCTACCTCACCCACGCTACCTCATAGATTGTAAGCTCTTACAAACAGGATCCTTAGACCCATAGTGTGAATTGACTATTTCTTTTGTAATGTCTCTTTTGTCCGTACTTGAACCCTACATTTTGTGAAGTGCTGCAGAATATGTTGGTGCTGTATAAATAAATTGTATTATTATTATTATTATTTTAAGTTTTTCTATGAATTCCCATGTGTGCACTATTCCTTCTCTGTGGAATTACTATGTGTATTATTCCTGTGTATGACATCACTGGGTACTACTGCTGCATACCTCCCAACTTTTGAAGAACTAAAAGAGGGACAAAATGTGCGGTGCGTGTAGCGTGCCGCGGCAAATTTAGCCCCACCCACTTTTGTGTTGACTCCACCCACTCGTTAATTTTTCATGTGCCCGCACAAAGTATAATCCTCCTACAGTCACCCATAAATTATATGTCCCCCCTCTATCTCTCCCCAGATTCATGTCCCCCCATCTCTGCCCCCAGTGTCATGCCGTCCTCTCCTTCATCTGCCCCCAGTTTCACGTTCCACCTCCACATTAAACTTACCTTCTCCTCCGCTCCCTCGCCGCTCTCTGCCCGCCTCTCTCCCTGACATATGCGGCTGAAGCGAGGAGCTGACCTGTGACAGCTCCTCGCTTCAGCCACATATGTGTTCAACTCAGATCTGCGTCCTCTGGTTGCTATGGGTGATGAAGGCAGTTTTGCTCTTAAACAGTGTAATAACCCCCCCCCTGCCCCTCTGTGTATTGGTACACAGTGCCCCCCGCCCCCCCCCCTGCCCCTCTGTGTGTTGGTACACAGCGCCCCCCGCCCCCCCCCCTGCCCCTCTGTGTATTGGTACACAGTGCCCCCCGCCCCCCCCCCCCCTGCCCCTCTGTGTGTTGGTACACAGTGCCCCCCGCCCCCCCCCCCTGCCCCTCTGTGTGTTGGTACACAGTGCCCCCCACCCCCCCCCTGCCCCTCTGTGTGTTGGTACACAGTGCCCCCCGCCCCCCCCCCCTGCCCCTCTGTGTGTTGGTACACAGTGCCCCCCCCCCCCCCCTGCCCCTCTGTGTGTTGGTACACAGCGCCCCCCGCCCCCCCCTGCCCCTCTGTGTATTGGTACACAGTGCCCCCCACCCCCCCTGCCCCTCTGTGTATTGGTACACAGTGCCCCCCGCCCCCCCCCTGCCCCTCTGTGCATACCTCCCAACTTTTGAAGAACCGAAAGAGGGACAAAATGGCAAATTTAGCCCCACCCACTTTTGTGTTGACTCCGCCCACTCGTTAATTTTTCATGTGCCCGCACACAGTATAATCCTCCTACAGTCACCCGTAAATTATATGTCCCCCCTCTATCTCTCCCCCAGTTTCATATACACCCTTCATCTGCCCCCAGATTCATGTCCTCTCCATCTCTTCCCCCAGATTCATGTCCCTCCATCTCTGCCCCCAGATTCATGTCCCTCTATCTCTGCCCCCAGATTCATGTCCCACATCTCTGCCCCCAGATTCCTGTCCCTCCATCTCTGCCCCCAGATTCATGTCCCCCATCTCTGCCCCCAGATTCATGTCCCCCATCTCTGCCCCCAGATTCATGTCCCTCCATCTCTGCCCCCAGATTCATGTCCCTCCATCTCTGCCCCCAGATTCATGTCCCCTCCATCTCTGCCCCCAGATTCATGTCCCACATCTCTGCCCCCAGATTCCTGTCCCTCCATCTCTGCCCCCAGATTCATGTCCTCCATCTCTGCCCCCAGATTCATGTCCCTCCATCTCTGCCCCCAGATTCATGTCCCCACATCTCTGCCCCCAGATTCATGTCCCACATCTCTGCCCCCAGATTCATGTCCCTCCATCTCTGCCCCCAGATTCATGTCCCCACATCTCTGCCCCCAGATTCATGTCCCACATCTCTGCCCCCAGATTCCTGTCCCTCCATCTCTGCCCCCAGATTCATGTCCCCCATCTCTGCCCCCAGATTCATGTCCCTCCATCTCTGCCCCCAAATTCATGTCCTCTCCATCTCTGCCCCCAGATTCATGTCCCCCATCTCTGCCCCCAGATTCATGTCCCCCATCTCTGCCCTCAGATTCATGTCCTCTCCATCTCTGCCCCCAGATTCATGTCCCCCATCTCTGCCCCCAGATTCATGTCCCTCCATCTCTGCCCCCAGATTCATGTCCCTCCATCTCTGCCCCCAAATTCATGTCCTCTCCATCTCTGCCCCCAGATTCATGTCCCCCATCTCTGCCCCCAGATTCCTGTCCCTCCATCTCTGCCCTCAGATTCATGTCCCCCATCTCTGCCCCCAGATTCATGTCCCTCCATCTCTGCCCCCAAATTCATGTCCTCTCCATCTCTGCCCCCAGATTCATGTCCCCCATCTCTGCCCCCAGATTCATGTCCCACATCTCTGCCCCCAGATTCATGTCCCTCCATCTCTGCCCCCAGATTCATGTCCCCCATCTCTGCCCCCAGATTCATGTCCCTCCATCTCTGCCCCCAAATTCATGTCCTCTCCATCTCTGCCCCCAGATTCATGTCCCCCATCTCTGCCCCCAGATTCATGTCCCCCATCTCTGCCCTCAGATTCATGTCCTCTCCATCTCTGCCCCCAGATTCATGTCCCCCATCTCTGCCCCCAGATTCATGTCCCCCATCTCTGCCCTCAGATTCATGTCCTCTCCATCTCTGCCCCCAGATTCATGTCCCCCATCTCTGCCCCCAGATTCATGTCCCCCATCTCTGCCCCAATGTCATGCCGTCCTCTCCTTCATCTGCCCCCAGATTCACGTTCCACCTCCACATTAAACTTACCTTCTCCTCCGCTCCCTCGCCGCCTCTCTCACTGACACATGCGGCTGAAGGAAGGAGCTGACACAGGTCAGCTCCTCGCTTCGCCGCTGCCCGCCTCTCTCCCTGACACACGCGGCTGAAGCTGCTCGCTTCGCCGCTGCGTCTCTCTCTCTCTCGCTGACACATGCGGCTGAAGCGAGGAGCTGACCTGTGTCAGCTCCTCGCTTCGCTGTTGCCGCCGGCTCCTGGCGTGTACATCGCGTCTACAAGCCAGGAGCCGGCGGCAGCAGCGAAGCGAGGAGCTGACACAGGTCAGCTCCTCGCTTCAGCCGCATGTGTCAGCGAGAGAGAGACGCAGCGGCGAAGCCAGCACGCGAGCAGCTTCAGCCGCGTGTGTCAGGGAGAGAGGCGGGCAGCGGCGAAGCGAGGAGCTGACCTGTGTCAGCTCCTTCCTTCAGCCGCATGTGTGTTCAACTCAGATCTGCGTCCTCTGGACGCAGATCTGAGTTGAAATCGGGACATACCTCCCTCCAACCGGGACCGCGGGACATGTCACCCAAATCGGGACTGTCCCGCGGAAATCGGGACGGTTGGGAGGTATGCTGCTGTGCTATAATATCATTGTGTACATTATGTCAGCACTATGACACCATTATGTATACTTTCTGTGCTCTGTAGTGGAACAACTCTGTCCTTTAACAACACTGTATATTATCTCTGTACTGTGACATCACTGTGTGTATTATCCCTGTACTGTGACATCACTGTGTGTATTATCCTGTACTGTGACATCACTGTGTATTATCCCTGTACTGTGACATCACTGTGTGTATTATCCCTGTACTGTGACATCACTGTGTGTATTATCCCTGTACTGTGACATCATTGTTTGCATTACCCTGTACTGTGACATCACTGTATGTATTATCCCTGTACTGTGACATCACTGTTTGTATTATCCCTGTACTGTGACATCACTGTGTGTATTATCCCTGTACTGTGACATCACTGTGTGTATTATCCCTGTAATGTGACATCACTGTGTGTATTATCTCTGTACTGTGACATCACTGTGTATTATCCCTGTACTGTGACATCACTGTGTGTATTATCTCTATACTGTGACATCACTGTGTGTATTATCCCTGTACTGTGACATCACTGTGTGTATTATCCCTGTACTGTGACATCACTGTGTATATTATCCCTGTACTGTGACATCACTGTGTGTATTATCCCTGTACTGTGACATCACTGTGTGTATTATCCCTGTACTGTGACATCACTGTGTGTATTATCCCTGTACTGTGACATCACTGTGTGTATTATCCCTGTAATGTGACATCACTGTGTGTATTATCCTGTACTGTGACATCACTGTGTGTATTATCCCTGTACTGTGACATCACTGTGTATATTATCCCTGTACTGTGACATCACTGTGTGTATTATCCCTGTACTGTGACATCACTGTGTGTATTATCCCTGTACTGTGACATCACTGTGTGTATTATCTCTGTACTGTGACATCACTATGTATATTATTCCTGTACTGTGACATCACTGTGTATATTATCCCTGTACTGTGACATTACTGTGTACATTATCCCTGTACTGTGACATCACTGTAACCCCGAACGCATTAAAAAAGCGGTGCAATGAAAGCACATGGACCCCACAGACTGTAATGGGGTCCGTGTGGTTTCTGCACGGTCTCCACATGAGTAATAGGGAGAGAAAAGTAGTTCTTGAAGTACATTCCTCTCCACATGATTCGGTCGGATACCGCACGGAAAACACACGGACCCCACTATAGTCTATGCTATCCGTGTGCTTTCATTGCTCACCGCTTTTTCAATGCATTCGGTATTCTGTTCGGGGGGTCCCCAAGCGAACTCCCTGAACGGAATACTGAATGCAGATGTGAACCAGGGCTCAATTTTATTTTGGGGTCCTACTGGTCCTGGCTACTTGTTTATGTCGCTGCTCTGGGCACATTGACATGCTGAGACTTGTAGCACCACAACACCAGCAAAGGTGACAATGGTAAATGGTGAGCCCTTGTCCTTTGGTTTAGTTTCCCTTGTTGTAATATATAAGGAGGAAGACTGCATCAGGTAGAATTTATGTTCAGTAAATAAAAAGTGAATCTATTTGAGGAAATAGTCGGAAACTTGTTAAAACAACAAGTCTTTTGTCCTGAGACATGTAACAACTTGTCCTACACTTGTGTAGTAGATACTGTACAACATGCTACTCATTGAGAATGCACAGAACCTGGAGAGATTGGACACGTCGAGCCTGTCCGGGGTGTGAATGTACTTTGTAGCCATACAACCATCTCACATGAAAGAGTTTTCCTAATATCAGGCCAAGAACACAATAGGAAATTCTGGAAAAGCCAGAATAGCTCGGCAGCCTTATCTGTCCAAAAGCCATCAACACCTCCTAGGAAGAGAGAACTGGAGCTCAGGCTAGATGGCCGGTGATAGCCCTTCTTTTGGAAGAGACTACGAAATGTGCACCTGACTGATAAGAGTGGTAGGTCCGCTGTTTGCTGAGAATGTACATGAATAAAACAGATGAGGAGAATAGATACATAACCCAAAATAAATGGTGTACATATGGGCAGGGTAATAGATCTGCCCTGCCCCACCCTTCCCATTAGTCTCTATCTGCAGTAGTAGTATTTATAGAATTGGTACCTTTATTCATAATTTATTATCTATAGATGCCAAAAATGGTTTGTTATTCTTTTTATGTTTCTTAAAGGGTTACCATTACTAAACAACCTGTCCCTCTATTAGTAGCAGCTATGTCACTAAATTAGTAGTACCCATGTCACTTATTAATAGTACCTACAGTGCCTACAAGTAGTATTCAACCCCCTGCCGATTTAGCAGGTTTGATAAGATGCAAATAAGTTAGAGCCTTCAAACTTCAAACAAGAGCAGGATTTATTAACAGATGCATAAATCTTACAAACCAAAAAGTTATGTTGCTCAGTTAAATTTTAATACATTTTAAACATAAAAGTGTGGGTCAATTATTATTCAACCCCTAGGTTTAATATTTTGTGGAATAACCCTTGTTTGCAATTACAGCTAATAATCGTCTTTTATAAGACCTGATCAGGCCAGCACAGGTCTCGGGAGTTATCTTGGCCCACTCCTCCATGCAGATCTTCTCCAAGTTATCTAGGTTCTTTGGGTGTCTCATGTGGACTTTAATCTTAAGCTCCTTCCACAAGTTTTCAATTGGGTTAAGGTCAGGAGACTGACTAGGCCACTGCAACACCTTGATTTTTTCCCTCTTGAACCAGGCCTTGGTTTTCTTGGCTGTGTGCTTTGGGTCGTTGTCTTGTTGGAAGATGAAATGACGACCCATCTTAAGATCCTTGATGCAGGAGCGGAGGTTCTTGGCCAAAATCTCCAGGTAGGCCGTGCTATCCATCTTCCCATGGATGCGGACCAGATGGCCAGGCCCCTTGGCTGAGAAGCAGCCCCACAGCATGATGCTGCCACCACCATGCTTGACTGTAGGGATGGTATTCTTGGGGTCGTATGCAGTGCCATCCAGTCTCCAAACGTCACGTGTGTGGTTGGCACCAAAGATCTCGATCTTGGTCTCATCAGACCAGAGAACCTTGAACCAGTCTGTCTCAGAGTCCTCCAAGTGATCATGAGCAAACTGTAGACGAGCCTTGACATGACGCTTTGAAAGTAAAGGTACCTTACGGGCTCGTCTGGAACGGAGACCATTGCGGTGGAGTACGTTACTTATGGTATTGACTAAAACCAATGTCCCCACTGCCATGAGATCTTCCCGGAGCTCCTTCCTTGTTGTCCTTGGGTTAGCCTTGACTCTTCGGACAAGCCTGGCCTCGGCACGGGAGGAAACTTTCAAAGGCTGTCCAGGCCGTGGAAGGCTAACAGTAGTTCCATAAGCCTGACACTTCCGGATGATGCTCCCAACAGTGGAGACAGGTAGGCCCAACTCCTTGGAAAGGGTTTTGTACCCCTTGCCAGCCTTGTGACCCTCCACGATCTTGTCTCTGATGGCCTTGGAATGCTCCTTTGTCTTTCCCATGTTGACCATGTATGAGTGCTGTTCACAAGTTTGGGGAGGGTCTTAAATAGTCAGAAAAGGCTGGAAAAAGAGATAATTAATCCAAACATGTGAAGCTCATTGTTCTTTTTGCCTGAACTACTTCTTAATACTATAGGGGAACCAAACAGAATTCTGGTGGTTTGAGGGGTTGAATAATAAATGACCCTCTGAATAAACTTTTCACAATTTAAAAAAAAATTAAACAGAGAAATAACATTCTTTTTTGCTGCAGTGCATTTCACACTTCCAGGCTGATCTACAGTCCAAATGTCACAATGCCAAGTTAATTCAGAATGTGTAAACCTGCTAAATCTGCAGGGGGTTGAATACTACTTGTAGGCACTGTATATCACCGTATTAGAAGTAATAGTACCCATATCACTGTATTAGTAGTAGCTATATCACTATATAGTAGTATATATCACTATATTAGTAGTACCCACGTCACTTATTAATAGTACCTATATCACCGTATTAGAAGTACCCATTTCATTTATTAATAGTCATTAATAGTACCCATATCACTATATTAGTAGTACTCTTGTTACTTATTAATACTATCCATGTCACTTATTAATAGTACTCATGTGATTTATTGATGGTACCTATATTACTATATTAGTAGTACCCTTGTCACTTATTAATAGTACCTATATCATTATATTAGTAGTAACCAAGTCATTTATTAATAGAACCAATATCACAATATTAGTAGAATTACTGTCATTTATTATTATTACCTGTATTACTATATTAGTAGTACACATATCACTTATTAATAGTACTTACCCTTTCCCCCCGAAAATAAGTCATCCCCCGAAAGTAAGACACAGCAGAGGTTTTGTTGCATTGCCTAATATAAGGCACTCCCCGAAAGTAAGACATCCCCCAAATAATAATAATCTTTCTGCGCAAACATTGTATGAAGAAAAACATTGCAGCCGGCTGAACACTGTGCGCGATGTTCCGTGTGCACATGTATGCCAGCTGCTGCTGCCACTGAGATACGTTGTATCCACTGTTCCTGCTGCTGTAGGATGAGCTGGGAGATGCCCGCTGTGCATACACTAAGCATCATATGGGGCAGGGGAGTTCCACTCTCCCAGCTCATCCCACAGCAGCAGGAACAGTGGATACAATGTACAGTATCACAGCAGCGGCAGTAGCCGGCTTTCCTGAACACACGGAGCACCGCACACAGCGTTCAGCCGGCTCCAATGTTTTTCTTCATTCAGTCTTTGCACAGCAAACAAATCTCAGCGTAGCGCAGGCAGCAGCACACAAAAATAAAATAAGACATCCCCTGAAAATAAGACATAGTATATAGAGATGAGCGAATACTATTCGGAACAGCCGTTCCGAATAGCATGCTCCCATAGAAATGAATAGAAGTGGCCCATTCATTTCTATGGGGGCTTGCTATTTGGAACAGCTGTTCCGAATAGTGTTCGCTCATCTCTAATAGAATATCTTTAGGACCAAAATTTAATATAAGACACTGTCTTATTTTCGGGGAAACACGGTATATCACTGTATTAGTAGTATCCATGTCATTTATTAATAGTACCTATATCACTGTATTAGTAGTATCCATGTCATTTATTAATAGTACCTATATCACTGTATTAGTAGTATCCATGTCATTTATGACCATGTATCTATGACTGGATATCCAGCCTCTTTACCTCTCATACCCAGGCACTTAGTCTTCTGCCAGCTACCTCATACAACTTTATTCACTATTATTCCAATAACCAGTAGAATAATACAATTACAGATTTATCGTTAACTGTGGAAATAAATCCCTGTGTAATATTCTCAGCAGTTAGTCCGTGTGCTGACAGTGAATAACCTAGAAGACATTGGCCTGTACAGATAATGTAAGATGTGCATTATGTGGTTCAGTAGTCATCACTTTAGCAGATTGCTGTTAACAGGGATCCTTCTATCCTTTCTACCCTGATCCTCATCTCTCAGCACTTGTATATTCCCACTGTTATCCAGCTTGCTTCTGCTTTCTCCATGTTCCCTCTTTTGTTTGCCTCCTTTGTCATTATATGAGTGCCCTTTTGTCTTACAGTATGTCAATCTGCTCTTGCCTTGATTCTCTCCATCGTCATACCTCCTACCTTGCCACCTTGGGCTGTACACGACCTTGGCAGCTGTGAATTGTCCTTGAAAGAACCCCACCCAACGTGTGATATTGGGTTCAATAGATCTGTAGTTTTTATATGAAATGCTTATCCGTACACATTACATAGCAATAGGCTAAGTATCTCCTCCAAAGACATGCTTACTTGGCCAAGAATGTCACTTTAGAACAGTGGTTCTCAACCTTTCTAATGCCTTGACCCCGCAATACAGTTCCTCATGTTGCGGTGACGTAATTCAGTTTGGAACACGAGTCCATAACGGCGTGCGTTCCAGCTGAATAGCGCTGCTGCAGACAGTAGCGCGGCTTCTCAGTGGCTAAAGCCATCGGAAATATGCATTTTCTGATGGCTTTAGGCAGTGGCGTAACTAGGAATGGCGGGGCCCCGTGGCGAACTTTTGACATGGGGCCCCCCCCGACACCGAAGATCTCGACCGAGTCCCTCCTATGCATTCCTGCGCGCTCTATTATGTTCCATAGTGGCCCCTGCACACAGTATTATACCCAATAGTGGCCCCTGCACACAGTATTATACCCAATAGTGGCCCCTGCACACAGTATTATACCCAATAGTGGCCACTGCACACAGTATTATGTCCCTTAGTGGCCCCTACAGGACTAAATACTGTCACGTCACCCCCTGACCCCGATACCAGGACAAATTGTGGATAAAAAATCTGGCCCTGTGCATTACAATTTAGTAACTCCATGTGCCTCATATTAATAGCAGTTAACCCCATCATCTCCCTCACATTAACCCCTGTAAGCCTCACCATAAGAGTTACTGATATGTGAGAGACATGGAGGTAATAATAAAGTATCTTCATTATTATTACCACCATATGTCTCACATATCAGTAACTCTTATGGTGAAGCAAACAGGGGTTAATGTGAGGGAGATGATGGGGTTAACTGCTATTAATATGAGGCACATGGAGTTACTAAAACACAAGTAATCCCCCCAAATGCCTGATAGTAATAAGTATAGTAACCCCAGTACGTACCTGTGTAGCTTCAGTTTCATTTTCCTTCTTCCTTTCTTCCTCCATTGCAGACGGCAGGAGCTCGGCAGGGATAAGCCCCGCCTCCTCCTCTCATTGGTGGGCAGAGGACAGCAGAGAAAGGGAGGGGAGAGAGAGGGGGAGCGTCCTGCAGCTCTGACAGGAGCCAGACCTGCAGCTCCTGTGTCTCAGCCGTTGCTGCAGCTTCGGGGCCCCCTGTTGGTGGAAAGTATTCCACCAACAGGGGGCCCCGATCATTATACTCGGGGGTCCGAAAAGACCTCCGAGAATAATGATAGCAGCGGTAGCAGCTGTCACCGGGCCCCTGATGTCCCGGGCCCTGTGGCAGCTGCTACCGCTGCTATGGTGGTAGTTACGCCACTGGCTTTAGGCATACCTCCCAACTTTTGAAGATTAGAAAGAGGGACAAAATATGCGGCGCGTTGCGTATGCCGCGGCGAATTTAGCTCCACCCACTTTTATGTTGACTGAGGTATTGTGTGCCTTGTAGTTCTCCAGCTAAAAACTTGTATATTATATATTATTGCCCCAGTTCCCTCTCCGCAGTGCCGCACACCCGATGCCCCAATCAATTCTAACATCTTTCCATTGCCCCCCTGTACCCATACCTCACAATTTTTGAGGAACCGAAAGAAGGACAAAATGTGCGGCGCGCTCTGTGTGCCGTGACAAATTTAGCCCCGCCCACTTTTATGTTGACTCCGCCCATTCTCATTCATTTTTCATGTGCTCCCATACACTATAATCCTCCTACAGTCACCCGTACATTATATGTCCCCTCGCCATCTCCCCCACAGTTTCATATAACCCCTTCATCTGCCCCCAGTTTCATGTACCCCCTTGATCTCTGCCCCCATTTTCATGTCCCCCATCTCTTCCCCAGTTTCATGTCCCCCCCATCTCTGCCTTCAGTGTCATGCCGTACCCCCCCTTCATCTGCCCACAGTTTCATGTCCTCCCATGTCTTCCCCCAGTTTCATGTCCCCATCTGTTACCCAGTTTCATGTTCCAGCAGACCCAGACAGTCAGAGACAGAGACAAAAAGTGCATGTCTGTGCAACCCCCCCCCCCCCCCCAAAAAAAAAAAAAAACAAAACAAAACAAACAAACGGTTTCTAGGTGGAGAGGCTGGATACAGACACCGACGGTCACCTGAAATGAATGAGTTTTAAAGCTGACCACCAGCAAGCCATCCCCTGTCCGGACACCGGCGGCAGTGTGACCCCATCCTAGCCAGGCGACCCTTTCTTTGTATTATTTATTCGTTTCTTACTGTTTAGTCCCTCTTAGCACATGACACCACAGATAATTCTACATTCCTCTATTTCTATGCACGTGCTGCTTAATTCACCTTGAATTAGTTCCAGGTTAATGCTTAAATGGAGCTTAAACATCTAAGGAATATGCCTGCCATTGAAATGCCAAGTGATGCTCGATGAAAGGAGCAAGGAAGCATTGGCTGGGTTCCAGTGGGATTCTGGGTAATACAGAAAAACGAGGACAGCAAGGTGTGAATTGGTGCAGAGGTCAGGTGACACTGCGCTATGCCAAGTTTACAGCAAACAGCTGAGATTCACATCTTTTGTCTGGAACATTATGTAATATAAGCAGAACAGGACGACGTTTCCTGCCTGTGTGTAAAAGCCCTGAGCTTGCTGATGTGTTGTGCCCTGGTTTATAGCACATTGTATCAATGTTTTAGGACACACATCTTTTGTTACATATTGTTAGAAAACAGGAAATGTATGTTTGTAGCTACATTGTATCAAAATTTTCCCTGGAGCATGAAAGTAGTCAAAGTATTGGGTTGTATGTCGTTCATTGTGATACATGTCCTTGTATTTTGTGATCATTTAGCATCATTTAGACAATTCAGTCTGTTGTTTCCTGTTATCAGTCCTTCCAAGTGAAGGAGAGATGTCATACCAAAAATGTTGTTCTGTAACATGGAAACCACAACGCATTGTCAGATCAGTCACAAGACAAACAGTAGCAGCAAGCAACAAACCCCACAGACTTATAATAACATCTGCCAGGTTTCACCATTTGCAGCTTTTAGCAATTTTACCTATGACATGCTATATCTATAGTTTGTATTCTTCCCTGAGCTGCTGGGTAGAGATAGATGTTATACATGGCTCACAGTATGTGAAGGAGAATCTGCTCTATAACTGTTTCTCTCACCCAGAAACAGCCCTAGCATCATGCAGGACATATACAGAGAAGTACTGACATGTCCTGATGCAAATAATATGATTTGGTTGTGATAGAAAGCTTCTATGCTATTCAGCATCTTTATTCTCTTATCTCCTGCACTTCCTTCTCCATAGACTTCTATATACCTGTAGATGAGTCATCTGACCTTCAGAGAAAAGTAGAGCAGTGATTTTCAGAGTGAATATAGTTTAGCAGAAAGAGGAGGAGCAGGGAAACAGCCCAAGATCTTGCCTTGGATGTTACAGCTGATTTAGCCTCGGAGTGTGTGGCTCAAGACTCCCCGTGGATTAAATTCCCTCAGAGATTGTAAGTCTTTGCAGGCAGAGCCCTCTATCCCACGCTTCCAGGTGGTCACTGTTACTATTGTACTCGATTTGTGTATATTTTGTATATGTATTTGTATATGTCAACCATCAAATGTACTGCACCATAGAATTAATGTAATAATTTACAGACCACCATGGAATTAATATAATAATGTACAGAGCACCATGGAATTCGTATAATAATGTACAGCACCATGGAATTAATATAATAATGTACAGCACCATGGAACTAATACTCTAAAAATAAATAATAATAATAATAATCATCATCATCATCATCATAAAATAAATAATAGTACAGTGCTCCATACAGTGGCCATACAATCTAACGTCCCCTTGCTACCGCATGCTACCAGCTCAACAGTACTCAACTATACTCGCTCTATCCTGGATGCACAAAGACCTGTTTTGTGCTTATATTTCTCTAGAGCATTGTGTTATTTTGCTTTCTATTATATTTGATGCCAGGTCATCATATTTACAGATTATCCGCTCTAAGTGCTCGGAGGAGACTAGTCATAAAAGGGGATTTCTTTTAATAAGGCCATTAGCATAAAGTAAGTCCTGGCATTGTTATGTATATGCCACCAAGCTGTCTTTCTTCCTTAGATACTGAGGGACCCTGCTATCTCTTATCAGGTAGTTCTAATGAGCCTGACATGCCAGATGGTTCAGGCTGGTCTGAAGATGAACACAAATGGTGTTTATGGTGGGCTTTAGATGTATGGTTACCACGTCACTAGTTAATGATAATATGAGCCACAGACACTAGTACATCTGTGTCCATAATACAAGGAGGGGAAGCCTGTAACACCTGGAAGGTGAAAAATTATGAGAAAATAATATACAGTATCATAATTAGAGATGGAAGAACCTCGAAGGGTTCATTTCAGGTTCGAGTGTTTTGGGTCCAACACCAGTCAAAGTCCATGCACTCTGTGTATGGAATTTTGTTGTCGGATTCATGCCCAGTCTGTTAGAATACACGTTTGTGGCACCATAGCATGAAGCATTGCATGTAGGAGATGATATCCTTGTAATATGGTGCCATAGGCCTCCTCTATATGGTGACACTTGGAGTGCCATTCAAATTACTGGTGTGTACGTGGCTCTGTGTATAATTTATCCGGACAGTGATGTAATTTGATGCCATTATTGGAATTAATCCAAGCACCTATATATACAGTCCTATGAAAAAGTTTGGGCACCCCTATTAATCTTAATCATTTTTAGTTCTAAATATTTTGGTGTTTGCAACAGCCATTTCATTTTGATATATCTAATAACTGAGGGACACAGTAATATTTCAGGATTGAAATGAGGTTTATTGTACTAACAGAAAATGCGCAATATGCATTAAACCAAAATTTGACCGGTGCAAAAGTATGGGCACCCTTATCATTTTATTGATTTGAATACTCCTAACTACTTTTTACTGACTTACTGAAGCACAAAATTGGTTTTGTAACCTCAGTGAGCTTTGAACTTCATAGCCAGATGTATCCAATCATAAGAAAAGGTATTTAAGGTGGCCAATTGCAAGTTGTTCTACTATTTGAATCTCCTCTGAAGAGTGGCATCATGGGCTACTCAAAACAACTCTCAAATGATCTGAAAACAAAGATTGTTCAACATAGTTGTTCAGGGGAAAGATACAAAAAGCTGTCTCAGAGATTTAACCTGTCAGTTTCCACTGTGAGGAACATAGTAAGGAAATGGAAGACCACAGGGACAGTTCTTGTTAAGCCCAGAAGTGGCAGGCCAAGAAAAATATCAGAAAGGCAGAGAAGAAGAATGGTGAGAACAGTCCAGGACAATCCACAGACCACCTCCAAAGAGCTGCAGCATCATCTTGCTGCAGATGGTGTCACTGTGCATCGGTCAACTATACAGCGCACTTTGCACAAATAGAAGCTGTATGGGAGAGTGATGAGAAAGAAGCCGTTTCTGCATGTACGCCACAAATAGAGTTGCCTGAGGTATGAAAAAGCACATTTGGACAAGGCAGCTTCATTTTGGAAACAAAAATTGAGTTGTTTGGTTATAAAAAAAGGCGTTATGCATGGCGTCCAAAAAGAAACAGCATTCCAAGAAAAACACATGCTACCCACTGTAAAATTTGGTGGAGGTTCCATCATGCTTTGGGGCTGTGTGGCCAATGCCGGCATCGGGAATCTTGTTAAAGTTGAGGGTCGCATGGATTCCACTCAGTATCAGCAGATTCTTGAGAATAATGTTCAAGAATCAGTGACGAAGTTGAAGTTACGCCGGGGATGGATATTTCAGCAAGACAATGATCCAAAACACCGCTCCAAATCCTCAGGCATTCATGCAGAGGAACAATTACAATGTTCTGGAATGGCCATCCCAGTCCCCAGACCTGAATATCATTGAACATCTGTGGGATGATCTGAAGCGGGCTGTCCATGCTCGGTGACCATCTAACTTAACTGAACTTGAATTGTTTGTCCAAAATACCTTTATCCAGGATCCAGGAACTGATTAAAAGCTACAGCAAGTGACTAGAGGCTGTTATCTTTGCAAAAGGAGGATGTACTAAATATTAATGTCACTTTTCTGTTGAGGTGCCCATACTTTTGCACCGGTCAAATTTTGGTTTAATGCATATTGCGCATTTTCTGTTAGTACAATAAACCTCATTTCAATCCTGAAATATTACTGTGTCCATCAGTTATTAGATATATCAAACTGAAATGGCTGTTGCAAACACCAAAATATTTAGAACTAAAAATGATTAAGATTAATAGGGGTGCCCAAACTTTTTCATAGGACTGTATTACTACATTGCTGGTTTCGACTCTCCATTTTATCTCAGGTCAGAGACTGGTTTTGGCTGTCCAATATCATTTTATCTCAGGTTGGAGACAAAAAGGAGACAATGGCGGCTCCAACAATACTGTGAAGCAGGTCACACTTTTTTGTGCAGATCGCTAGAGTTTTCCATACTATTGACTATTCGGCCATTGAGGTTTCACTTCATTTGTATGACAATTGCCCTGCCTTCTGCTGAGACCAGTGATGTCATCGGCCCATGTCTGACCACACTCCACCATTCTCTCTCTTTCTCACTTCCTATCTGTGAACCCAGCCTGACCTTACACCGTCTTCTCTCACCACATTGAAGCAGCAGCTCTGCCAGTGTATTGTTAGGCAGATAATACATGGATCTCTCAGGGTTTAATTGGGAACAACTTTCCATTCAGGGTAACCAGTTCATTCCACTTAGAATCCTGTTTTTACCACTTTTTACTGATAATTAGGATACAACATTAACCTTTTAAAGACCACAGGACTTGACTGTACATCTTACCCAAGATACAAGCGGCCGTCTGATATTTTGCATGTCTGTGGTCAGAGGGGTTACATGAAGCTCCTGGGCCGCAGTGCAACATGGACATGACGTCATTGGGCTGTGATTAAATGGCACAGATGGCACATGGAGACATCCGTATGCTGCCCTTGAATCCAAGGCCCCATTCACTGTTGTCAGTGAGCATAGGCAGCAACATGTATAGGAATAGGACCGGTTCTTAGTTTGGTGCCTAAACTCGTACACAGGACCGTGAAAATACATGGTCGTGTGTATGGGGCCATAGAAATGAACAGGTCAGAAATTTCCCCATTGTGGGACTATTAAAGGATTATCTTATCTTATCTTAGCCATGAAAACACAGCTAGAACACTGACAATGTATAGGGTTATGTGTATAGAGCCTAAAGGTATTGTGTTCAGAGGGTCAGCCCTGGATTTCGGGTGCTGTCCATCTGTCCTGGTTGGTGGCAGGTATATCCTGGCTTCAACTCATCTGCATCTAGATAACACAGATGAGCTGAATACAGTGGTGAGGTACTGAGCTGTACTCTCTGTGCTACACCATTCAGCCCCCACCTCTATTCCCTGCATCTTGGGAGCAGTAGGTAGGTACTAGTGATGTCACTATATTGTGCTCGGTGCTACCTGAAGCCAATTGCAACAAAGAGAGGAGAAGACTGTGGGGAAATGGGGGTGGAGATGAGTATAAGTGTTTTTGTGTTTGTTGCATTATACTGTGGGGCACCAGAAGGAGGACATTATAATATGGGGGTACGGGGAGGGGATAATATACAGTGGAGGCATAATCAGAGGGACATTATAATGTGTAGCACTACACAAGGGGACATTTAATGCGGGGGCATATTCATTGAGATATTATAATGTGGGGGCATACTTAGGGGGATATAATAATACTACTACTAATAATAATAATAAGGATTTTATTTCAAGGGGACATTATACAGTGTAGGGACCACAAGGTGCATGATACAGTGTTATAGCCAGTATAAGAGTGTTATACCGTGTAGGGCCTGTGGGACGAAGGGAGTAGACTCAGCGTTAGCAGCAGCAGACCCATACAGTCAGAGACAGACACCAAAATCAGGTTCAACAGGTTTTTAAGCCTGTGCTTTTATTTTGCAAAAAGGCAGACAAAATAAACAAGGCCTTAGCTTCAGGCAAAAAAACAGCAACACAAATCCTGCTCGTCTGAGCGGATAATTAAACAAAGGCTCTCTAACTATACGTGTGGCTTGCTTCAGCCACATGGGAAAAACAAAAGCAGAAGCTATGGTGCACACTGGTCTCTCACCAGATATCAGTCTGTAGAGATAGAACCTGGCTCCTCCACTCTCCCCCAGGAACTGCCAGGACCGAGGTCTTGTCAGGCTTTATAGGCCTGTAATGGGGCTCAGCTCCTACCTGTGCATGAGAGCTCCTTACTGCAGTAGGATAAGAAGTGGTTAAGCTCGCAGGTGAGGTTTTGCTACAGCCCTATGATGACCTCACTCACCACACATAAGCTAGGACTCTGGGGGAGATATAGCGTTCTTCCAGAAATTTACCTGTCACTTTGTCACAGGGCACAAAGGGACATGGATGGGAATGGGCAAATCCAATGTGAAAGCAGTCAGGGCTGATGAAGGCTCAGCCGAAACACCTATCGGGGGTGGTGTCAGCTTAGTCCAGAGGCGTCTGCTTCAGGGTATGTGTACTGCCATGGTTTTGAACTGGGGGGTATTATACTATTATATATGTGGTGGACTTTAGCGTGTTTAGAGTGGTTTTTTTGGGTTATTTGTACAGTATTTGGTGGTGCTGACACACATATATTGAGGGTAGCTACTGTCTTGCTGAAGACTACAATATTTTTATTAGGTTTGTTTAGTCTTGGAGTTCTTGACATATCTAGTGTTATGTTGCTAATAAAAATATGGTGAGTAGAGATGGGAGAAGCTTCCAAGATTCATTTTGTTGAAGGTTCAGATAGCTTGTGTCCCTGATTCATTTTGGGTAAACAAGTTCGGATAGAACCAGAAGTGAAATTATTATACCTTGAGGTCTCTTTAGGTATAATAGATGGAGGCCCAGGGTGTGTGAAGAAACCCCAGAGTATAATATTTTATTGCAATGCAGTTCGCAGCAGCCATTAAGGTTCATCTGAGACAAAGCCTCAATTGTTTAGTTAAAAACCAAACAATTTGGGATATTCGGTTGGAACCTGGCTTGTGACGAAGCAGCTTCCCCATCTCTAATGGTGAGTGAGCAGTACTGCACCCATTATATAATCAAGTCAGAGACCCAACAGTCAGACCCCTGCTGACCCACCATCAATTTTTAAAAGGTGGATAACCCTTTTGGTATGGTCATCTGAAGGGTAAGTTCACACAGAGTTTTTTGGTCAGGATTTTGAGGCTGTATCCACCTCAAAACCCTGACCAAAAAGATGGCTCCCATTGAAATCAATGGGAGCCGCTCAGGAGTTCTTTTCCGGGAGCCGTTTCTTCCGACTCCCAGAAAAAAGCGAGATGTTCATTTTTCAGGCCGAGTAGTTTCGCAATTCGGCCTGAAGACACTCCCTCTTCCGGACTAGGCCCAATCATTGGGCCTAATCCAGAGCAGAGTGCGCGGCTGGATACTGGTGCAGTGCACCGGCTTTCAGTCGCAGCTACCCGGTTTTTGGATCAGAAGCTGAGGCGGCCTGCAAGGAGCGATCAGATCCGCCACATTGGCAACTCACCTATGGCGACCCTTGAGACGACTCCTGAAAGTAACCAGAAGAAGGATAACATAGATTGAAACACTAGGCTCCATTCTAACGTTCAGTGGATGTTCTCCAAAATCGCGCAATGTTTTGGAAAGCGTTCAGGATTGCTGTTCTCGCGTTGACGTTTCTGGAAAGAGAAGCCAATTAAGATGGTTTTGGAACAGAATTGTATTTATACAAGACATGTTAACAAAGCATTCATTTGTTATTACATAGCTCCCAACTGCTCCCGGTTCTACCAATGCAATAATTACAGTGGAGGAACATGGTGTTTTGGCACCCGGTGCTGCTCCTGTCAGTCTAGGCTTTAACTTATAGGCACGGACTATTTACATACAGGAGCTTGTTTTTATGGGGTGTTCCAGTTTTAATTAAAAAAAAAATCTGATTGTCTCTTAAATGCATTCAGTATTCGGAAGGTCGCCAAGCAGATGTGAGTCAGGCCTGACTGTGACAGAATGGCCTACTATAGAAACTGATGTGTAACAGTAAAGACATGTCTGGAAATCTGTTGGAAATGTTCGATTACTATGTATATACAGTTTCATAATGTAAAGACCTTTTTATACATGGAATGATATAATGCATATATTATATGATTTTTCCTTTATTTTCCCCTTGCTTAGCTATGTACGAGCATTGTCATTGTCAGCACCACCCCCAGATATCCTTTTATTGTGATCTTCAATAGACAATTACTGTTTGTGGGTAGCGTAATGTGAAAGGAGAGAATGCAGACACCCACCGCCATACTATTCTTAGTAACTCTTCCTAATAACCACAAATTATAGAAGATTAAGGGCTTTCCCCTATTAAGCAGGTGCTTGTGTCAAGAAGCAATGTTTCTTCGTCCATGATCCATGCCTACTCCACTGTTTCCGTGTTTTCTACAATGAGTCCCTTCATCTGCTTTCTTTTCTTAGTTACATTTAGTATTATGTTATGATGTTCTGAAAAGCTATTTCGGGAGGCCTCATAGATGGTAGTCACTGATAATAAGAAAGTCACAGAAGAATGTCAATTCTGTTATATTATATGTAAGGCATTTCTCTAAGTGGTGGGACTTATATTCTCCACGATAATGAATAGAGCACTGGTGAACCCCAGGGGTCCCTCAGACACTATAATACATTAAACAAAAAACATACTCTCCAGGTCCCTTTCTCATGGTGCTGCTTGAAAGCCATGGCTCTCGTGATGTCTGTGGATGGGGCTCATCGCACTGCCTTGTCTCATACATCACTATGAAGATATGAGTGGTGGAGCACAGAGCGGATAGCTCCGCACTCCACCATTGTATTAGGGATCCACTGCCCAGAGCAATGCGGCAGCACTCTAAATGCAGGACTGTCCTGCTGTCCCTATGGGTAAAGCAGACCTGGTTGCCACCCCAACAATCACCTCATGCCCTGGTTGCCATCCTCTAGTTACACTCCAGTCTACATGTTCCAAAAATCAGTAGATTTAGGATAATCACCACCACTGAATGTCATGGCAAAGTCATAGATGTTTATTTTTGTTTACATAGTACTCTTTATTGTTTGTTTTGCATCCAGTCAGACGAGTTTCATCAAAAGAGTTGCCTTGTCTCTTTCCATATAACCCATTAGAGCCTCAGGAGCCGCACTTTATAAGCCAGAGCACTCAGACATTCAGAAATAGAGGGTCTCTCTCTGGTGGGACGAGCTTGGCCGGAAAGTATGGCCAGAAGCAACAGTCATCATGTCTTGGACACCAGTTTCTTGCAGTACAAGGGATGAAAAGTTGCAGTTCCTGTTGCATGTGTATGGGTTTTTGCATCAAATTTCAGACATTGCTCCCTGCTAAGGTTGAGCAATCGTGTTCAGAAAAGATCGGATTCCGATCGGTGATTGAGAAAATTTCACGATTGCAATCGGAATTCCGAACACGATCTTTTTAGGTGGGATCAAGATCGTGATTATTTCCCACAATGCTTTGCTACTGGCCAAGCATTGTGGGAAAAGCTAACAATGTTAGCCTTCACCTGAGTATACGCTCCGCTCATTCTGAGCGGAGTGTATACCTAGTGTGAAGGCTCCGCTGTGGTTCCATAGGACTGAATGGAAGCAGCCGGCACACAGCCTTAACCCCCTACGCGCGGGCTGCGTCCATTCATTCTAATGGGAGACTAGCTAACATCTCTAGTAGCTGCTTACCTGCAGAGATGGCTGGTCCGGTGCCCGATGTTCTTGTTCTTCTTTGCCTTGCTGCCAAGGTTAGTGTTAAAGAGCTAGGAAGAAGGCAGGGCTTGTGGATTGGGAGAGTGTGGGTGGGTACAGGGTGGGGAGATGTGATGTCTCCCCTCCCAGTACCCGCCCACACTCTCCTAACTCGCCCACACTCTCCTAGCCTGGAAGGCAGGGGACAGTGAGGCAAAGAAGAACGAGAACACCAGGCACCGGACCAGCCATCTCTGCAGGTAAGTGGACACCAGGGGGGACTAAGTAGCCAGAGGATTAAAAAGAAAAATCCTCTGGCTAATTAGTGATTTAAAAAAATCACTACACACACGTGGATTCTAACAATTAAAGCGTTCAATTGTTAGATTCCATGCTGTGTAGTGAATAGGATTGCTTTTAAAATCCGATCTCCGATTAGTAAAAAAATCCCATTGACTTGCATTGGGATCGGAATTGGGATCGAGATCGGGTTCGAATGAAAAAAGATCGGAAATCGGATTTCAAAATCGATCCTGAAAAGTCAAGATCGGCTCAACCCTACTCCCTGCTCAACTTTGTTCAGAAAATTCCGTGGAAGTTAAGCTGGCCAGGGTGGGGTTGCCACGGCCATGCCAAAAAACTGGCAGTTGACTTCACTTCCTTAAGGTGCACCAAACTTATTTAGAGTCCACAGTGTCTTCATAATTCTGGCGCTAACATACAAATGGATTAAGACTGGTGCACAAAACAGCAATCTTAATAAATTGGTCCCTATGTGTTTAAGCTCTGCGAGAAAAACTGCATTGGAAATGCATCGCCCTTTTTCCCGCAACGCTTTTCACAGAAAGTGTACAGATTTTCTGCTTCAATTATACCTATGGAGAAACCGCTGGCGATTCTGTAGTTATAACTGACATGGTTTTGGAAATCTTCTGCAATGTGTGGATGGGATTATCCAGAATCCCATCCAGTTTACAGGGACTGTAAAAATTGTAGTGTGTATGCCATGTGGGGCCCAGGCCTAATGGTGTTATCTGGGACCTAAAAATGGATTACATGCTCCTATGTTTCACAGCGGGGTTCCTCGATCTGGCACCCCTGTTGTTCAGATGTTTAAAGAGGTCACAGCATTCTGATTAATGCTGCGGCCTGTTCACTGCCTACCAACCACAGCGCCATATACTGTATAGTGGCTGTACTTAGTACTGCAGCGCAGTCACTTTTATTTGAGACTAAACTGCATTGAACACGACATCACTGGCCTGAGCTGATGGGTGCCAGGTATTGGACACCTACCAATCTACACATAGGTCATCACTATCATAGTACTGGAAATCCGAACTTTCTGTCTTGTGTCCGTATCATTGAGGAATCTTTGTAGAGGTTGTGTTCCAGTTTTGTTAGTAAATCAAGCTAGTAAAGGATAAAAGTAATGGATATATCTTCACCACCCAGTGTACATCAATGGACACAATATGTTATTGGCTTCGCTTTTATTAGCGTTACTGCAAAACTAAACTGATGTAAGAGCTGAAAGGTTGTAACTTCTGCCCCTGTGGGAAGGACAGTATGTATAAATCTTCTGATATGTATGAGGCAAGGTCTTTACATGTGCGAAAGCAAACCAGGAGTTTTTTTAAGGCAAAGAAGTGAAATATTCTGCAATGGCCGAATCAGTCACCAGATTTTGACCCAATCGAGCAAAAACTTAAAGTACAAAGACCCACAAACAAGCAACAATTGTAGACAGCTACAGTAAAGGCCTGGCAAAGCACCACAAAGGAGGAGAAAAAAGGTGATGTCCACGGATGGGTTCCAGACTTCCAGTCGTTGCCTGCAGAGGATTCTCTACCAAGTATTAAAAATGAACATTTTATTTATGGTAATGTTTATTTGTCCAATTACTTTAGAGCTCCTAAAATGAGGAAGTTTTGTAGACAAATGGTTGCAATTCCTAAATGTTTCACAGGATATTTTGTTCAACCCCTTGCATTAAACCCACATATAGACATCAATTGTATCTCAGTTGTTTCGTTTCATATCAAATATGGTGACTGCAGAAGATGGTGTCAATGGCCAAATATTTCTGGACCTAAATGCATTTTGTGTAGCACATTATATAGGATGTATATAGGCTTACACTGGCCCACCAGATACCCACCACAATTGGGGCACATTGATTTTGGGGTTTGGTTTAGACTCTTTCCTTCACAAGTTTGCGACATTTGCAGAAATCTTGTCAACTTTAACCGGGTTGGCTTTAAAAGAAAGTCTGTCACCATTACCCAGCTTATCAACCCAGCCCCAAACATAGATAGATTAGGGTGACCTGAGTCTTTTTCCCCTTGTGAATTGGTGTTTTCATTGCCAACATATCCCCGTTATTATTAATATGAAAAAGAATGCTTTGGAGCGATGAGGGTGTTACTGCTTACCTGTTTGGAGCAATGACAACACCATTTGCATATAGGAAAAAACATTGATATCTTAGCAACAAAGGCAGTAATTTGCAAGGGGAAAATACCATTGATTCTGGTGACACTGACACTAACCTATCTATCAGCAAGGGCTGGGGTGATATACTGGGTTCTGATGACACTAACTTATCTATCTGTAGGGCTGGGGTAATATGCTGGTTCTGGTGGTCCTAACCTATCTATCTGCAGGACTGGGGTGATATGCTGGGTTCTGGTGACACTAACCTATCTATCTGCAGGGCTGGGCTGATATGATGTTTCAGGTGACCCTAACCTATCTATATGCAGGGCTGGGCTGATATGCTGGTTCTGGTGACCCTAACCTATCTATCTGCAGGGCTGGGCTGATATACTGGGTTCTGGTAACCCTAACGTATCTATCTGCAGGGCTGGGCTGATATACTGAGTGACAGACTCCATTTAATTGGCTTATGTGCTATAGATGATGCCTTTGCATATTCCCTAAATGTTCTAGTAAGCCGAGTCCCCCACCCACTTTATACCTTCATGATTTCATATGACGGTCTCTCTGGTTTTTGTATCTTTATTATTATATGGCATGGACAATTATCTTTGACATATAACAAGCAGCAGTACATACGCATTTGGCATCCTTAGTACTCTCATCCTACGTCTGTTTTCTTTTATAGAGATGCCTTCAATGGCTTCTGCTAGTAAATACATGAGTAGATTTCCAGTATATTCTCAATGACATGGTAAGTGCGATGCTGCATTTATTGTTCTTCAGTATTTTCTCAGTTTTTTGCATACTGCACATATGTAAATCAGAGTCACAAAGTTACTTAACATCCTATGCAAAATGACAGGACTGTAAGAATGTTATAGGCATGGGTGGAAAAATACTGCACCGTAAGAACACTTTCAGAAATAGAAGGGTTAATAGATTATCTTTGTCAATTAACAAGATTAAGGGAATGAAGAAAAGAGAAATCTAAATCCCATCAATATTTGGTGTGACCTTTGCCCTTTGCCTTCCATCAATTTTTCTTGGTACTTGCAGACAGTTTTTGGCAGAACTCGCTCGGCAGAGAGGTTGTTCCCCCCATCTTGGAGAACTAAGCACAGACCTTCCGTAGGTATAAGCTTGCTCCAATCCTTCTGTCTCTACATGTCATCCCAGACAGACTGGATAATGATGAGATCCGGGCTATATTTGTGAGGGTCATATCGATTTACATTTCTCTTTAATTTAATTGACAAAAAATAAACTATTAACCCTTCTATTTCTGAAAACATTCTTATTTCGCAGTATTTTTCCACCCACACCTGCCTAAAACATTTGCACATCACTCTACATTGGGAGATTTCCATGGAAAATTCCTTGAAGGTTAAGCCACATGTGATGTAAACAGACTGTAGCTGGGACACATACTGTAGAACAATGGCTGCTAGTATTTTGTATACTACGTCAGTTTTACAAGGCAACATTCAGTAGCAGTGGTCCAATCCCATCGGTAAGGATCTGTTCACACTGTGTATGCAGTACTTTACATTCAGTAAAAACATCTTAAAGGGATTGTTCACAAATTTTGGAAACCCTGCAGGAGGCCGTTATAGGGGATAAAAAAATTGATACTCATCTGTTCACACCTACGCCCGGTCTCCAGTTTAGTCAATCCGGCAGGTTTCCGTCTTCTGCCCCGAGAAACTGGACAGGGGAAGGAAACCCGGCAGTCACTTGAATGGGTTTGCAAAGTGACCACCCATGTGCATCTTCTTCCTGTCCGCGGCTAAACCGTTGTTTTTTTTTAACCAGACATAAAGTCCTGCATGTCCGACTTTGTGTCCAGTAAAAAAAAAATGGTTTCACCCGGACAGGTACAAAACGCTCACAGGCGCTCACTTTTCAAACCCATTCATTTGAATGGGTTTGAAAACTGACTGCCAGGTTTCCATCCCCTGCCCAGTTTCTCAGGGCAGAAGATGGAACTCACTGGATTGGCTAAAGCCAAGACCGGGCGCAGATGTGAACCCGCCCTTCCCGGCGCTCCATTATCCGCCTCTGCTGTCTGGTGTCTGTACCAGCAGAAGTCCTCGCTGTACGTCACCGCAATTGGTCTCAGCGGCCTAAGCTAAGGAAGCGATTACATATGTAAGTGACATCATTGGTTCCTTTTTTGTGGCCTCAATGGTCATGTGTTGGGATGGCTTCTGTCAGCACAGGCACTGGCATGCACTGAACCGGACAGCGGTGGTGCACAACTGAGTGCTTGGGAAAGATCAGTGTCATTTATGTTCCCCTGCCTCGCCCTAAATTTATGGAAACCCCTTAAAAGCTGAAGCCCTGTGTTGTGAAAATGCAGTGTTTGTGCCATGTCAGAGACAACGCGGCAAAAAAAACACTGCCTTTTACATTACTTGAAAAGTGGATAAAATAAGATAATCCTTTAATAGTCCCACAGTGGGGAAATTTCAGCATGTTACAGCAGCATAGTAATACAGATACAGGATAATACACAGTACGGTAATATATTACAGACGTAGACACAAATATTCTGAGAAGAGAAGATATACTAGGAGTCCATAGCAGCTAAGGAACAGAAGAAGGAAGACTTCATAGTCATAATCATTAGTTCTCTGTGCGGAGTGATCTTCGCTTGGTCTGATGTAGATTATACAGCCTGGTCGCGGTTGGAAGGAAGGACTTGTGATAGCTCCTTCTCACACATGGGATGGAGCAGACGGTCACTTACAGTGCTGCCAAGTGCCATCAAGGTCTCATACATGGGGTGGGATTTGTTCTCCCGCATGGAGCTCACCATGGACAGTATCCTTCTGTCACCCACCACCTGTACTGGGTCCAGGGGGCTCCCCAGGACAGAGCTGGCCCTCCTGATCAGCCTGTCAAGTCTATTTCTGTCCCTGGTTGATATACTGCTCCCCCAGCAGGCCACACTGAAAAAGATGGCTGAAGCAACCACAGAGTTGAAAAAGGCCCTAAGAAGTGTCCCCTGGACTCCGAAGGTCCTCAGCCATCTGAGCAGGTAGAGTCTGCTGTGGCCCTTTCTGTGCAGCACCTCCAGGTGATCAGCCCAGTCTAGTTGATGTGATTCTGGCTGTTGCCATCCACACATTGCAGAAAAAAATCTGCAATGGAAAAGGTCCATTATCAAAAATTCCCAATTTTTGGCAAATCGCAGCATGTCAATCTTACCTACATATACACTGGTGTTTTCTTTATAGCTATAGTAGGGGCAGATAGCAAGAGGAAAACTGTACAAAAATGCAATGAAAAACACAGTTGCGTTCTGCTTTTTTGCGGCCTTATCAAAATCCAATTTCACATAGACAGGACTAGCAAGAAGTGAATGTAGGAGTCTCAGAGGTCATGCACATCTAACAGGTACATGTAAGTGTTTCCAGTCCTCTTCATGCTCCAGGGCTTGGGTACGCCTGCTAATACAGCTATGTCTACAGCTACACAGTAGTGTTTTGGGGACATCCCAGTGATCCTATGGTTGAAAGGTCTTCACATGCATTTTTCCTCTTTGGAAGATGAAGACTGGGCCAGATAACTTATGTAGAGTTCAATGTGTGGAGCAAATACTTGACTTCCTACTGTATTACTATTTTGATCATATTATTTAAAACAAAATCCTTCCAGTTTTTTACCATAGTAGCAATGGTCTAAATATCCAGAGACAGAAGACGATGAGAACGTGTTGGATCTCCCTCGGGGGCTTCTGGACGCAGCGTATTATCCAGCCAAACCAAGTGTGTATATTTATAGCGGGATGTCAGGAGAGAGTTGTCTATGGCCATCTATAGTATATTACTGAACCTTACATTACAGTTCCATAGGATATAGGAGAGTCTACTGTACAGCTGCTGAGAATGGAGACCTGTTTCACGCTTGTGTATATTACTTACAAACAAGTATATTTGAGAAGGCAACGGAAAAGCTCAGTGCAAACAGATCCATATTTGCTCTTAGCAAAATTTGGCAAAAACAGGCTCAGGAGCTGCATAAATCTAGTATGTATCATCAGAATGATATATTACATATATTACATTGCTCAGTATCGAAATTGCAACACCAAGAAGGACAAGCGGTAAGGCTCCATGCACACTACTGAATGTTCCTCCAATGTTCCTCCGAGGGGGTGTTCAATGGTCCATTACGATAAAAATAGAGCAGGTCACATCCAAACACAACACATCTTTAAGCAACAAGGAGAAATTCCAGCATCTTTAGTCCTCATAGTGGTAAGTACATCATGGAATTCCACTACAAACTCACCCCCACATTGGAAGCCCACTTGGTCGTGTGTATGGGGCCTTAGGTTATCCCCTGCTATTTCTTTCCGTGTCTATGGGTTTGAAAGAAACAACCAAGCTCTGTACTTGAATCTGTCTCCCTCAATCCCATAGATCCCATAAAAGGGTTTGCTACTTTTGGCCCAAGCGGAATGGGGAACGGAATCCCTGAATGACCACCCAATGCAGGTGTCACTGTAGCCTAAGACTGATGCTGGAGCTAGATAGGACTAGGAGCTTTCTATCACAACCAAAGCACCTTCTGAGTAGGAGACTGTAATGTAGCATATTCCCCTTTACTTACTGTGTGCAGTGTATGACAGCTAGTCTGCAGTCACCAGATCAGGGAGGAAAGCTAAGTATAGATAAAGCCTGCAAAGGGGGAAATAGTTACAGATTGCAAATATAACTAATATATTGGCCCTATATAGTGTGCACTTATGAAAACTTGGACATCCAGATCATCTAGGCATGTAGGTCTGTTCTAGCTGTTACACAATCCTATGGCAACATCTACAAGATCAGAGTGGTCCATAGAAATTTTAACACGGTCATCTGGTACTGCCTCCAAAACCAGTTCCCTACAAACATCCAATGGTGACCTATTATATAATAAACAGTCTTTTATAATTGTTCTTATTTGCGGTGAGATTTTCAGTCGACTCTCATTATGACTTTTTTAGATTAATGTTGAGGATCCCTCGGACACGTCGGATCGATAATTACCTAATTTAATTTAGTGCAAATGTTAAGCGGAAAGTCTATTGTAATGATTCTTCTGCCGCCTGATAAGCC
This sequence comes from Leptodactylus fuscus, assembly GCF_031893055.1. Lineage (NCBI taxonomy): Eukaryota > Metazoa > Chordata > Amphibia > Anura > Leptodactylidae > Leptodactylus > Leptodactylus fuscus. The sequence continues at coordinate 326,446,839 of NC_134265.1, read as the reverse complement.
AAGCGGTCGGTCGGTAGAGTAGATACAATGATCCCGTCCTGATCTAATCTTCTGATGTGACAAGACCGACTGTGTCCAAAACACAATCGTGTTTGTACTGCAACATGTCCCCATTTATAGGAAAAATAAGAAACAAAGGCTTGAGAGCGGGTTTTGTTCTCTCTTGCGAGGGGAACAATGGGCTGAGTAGTAATGGGAAGCTGACGATTTTATCCATCTGCCATTTGTAGTGAGCGTGTGTTTATGTGTACACAGGTGATCAACTTTCATGTGCGCTGCGCACACCTCTCTCTCCACGCTATGGGAGATGACATGTCAACCTGTATGTTTTTATATGGGTAATTTGTAATACATATAAACCTTGTCATACCCTATTGGTCCTTTATTACCCATTATTCATACTGGTTCTGTAACCCTTTGGTGGTCCAATTTTTCCTCTCCATAAGACCACCCTCTTATCTAGACCATATTTCCTGTATACCATTTATTATGTAGGCTGACCAATTTCTTTGAGAGAACCAACTCATAGAGGGCCACCATTATATCTATAAGTTTTCCTTAGGGGCACTTAGTTAGTCCTGACAGTAACATAGTAAGGCCCCATTATTAGGGCCTGACTGTGGGTCTAATGACCCAAACTTACAACACCTTAGACCTCTGCAATTTGGGTCATAGACTTGTGGTTGGGACAGGAATTGTGGTTGTAATTTGAAAGGTAAAATACAGACACAAGGGGTCAAATTTATTAAGACCAGGATATTATGTGCTGGTCTTAAAGGGGTTTCGCCATGAAGAATATTAATCCTCTATCCATGAAATTATAAGATGATCGGTGAGGTCTGACCACTGAGACCCTCATTGATCCTAAGAATAGTGGGGGAGGGGCGCTACTACCATTGTGAACGTAGGGATCTGCACTTCCTTTTACTTCAATGGGTGAACTGGAGATAGATGATACTTCAGCTATCTCTGGCGCTCCCCTTGAAGTGAAGTGTCCAGCAAGGCGCACGTCTATATTCAGCCTGCAGCGGCAGGCAGGGGGTAAAAGACCCCCGTTCTCAGGATTGTTGGGTGTCTCAGCCGGGGGCAGACATTCTCCAGCTCCATTGATGGCACCTGGTCTATGTAGACGGCCAGGCAGTCAATGAGTTGCCGCAAGTCCTAATCCTAAGTCCTAACCCTAATCAAAAGTTGGCCGAAAGTTTAGTCACGCTTTGAAGAATATTTTTATTTCATTAAACAGTATGATCAGATAATGTATATCACACAGTATATATTTATTTTTAATCAAATCTATATTTTCTGAAACAATATGAAAAATAATCCGCAGCCTAAAGACGAAGCTCTTCATAAAGGCAACTTCAATATAAATTGTTTTTCTCAAGTCACCTTGAGAAATTGACTGACCCCTAGCAGGGAGTGAGAATCTATCCGTGATGATGAAGAATATCGTGGCTTCTAATTATCTTAAATAGTGGAGATTGCTGAAGCCTGGCTGCCGTCTCCAGATAATGATGAGCCGTGTCAATCTCCACGCAACCCATTGTGATTGAAATAAGCAGCATGGGGACTGTCAATAGAACTGCGGCAAAGTCAGAGGAAGCCGCAGACTTAAAATAAATACTTAACCTATTATTATTTTACACCATCCTATGACCGAGTGAGAGGCGTATTACATTGGTCAAGTGCTGGTTAGCTTGTTAGTTGGCAGAACAATTAGACTGGGCAGTTATGAGGAATGAGCACAGGCAGGAATGCATGTTCCCCATAACTACTCCATCTAATAGGACCTTAAAGGGATCCTATCATTAAAACTAAATTTTTTCTCACTAACACGTCGGAATAGCCTTAAGAAAGGCTATTCTTCTCCTACCTTTAGATGTCTTCTCCGTGCCGCCGTTCGATAGAAATCCCGGTTTTCGTCAGTATGCAAATCTTCTTGCAAATCCATCTTCTTCAGGAACGGCCTCTTCACACGTCTTCTCCCAGCGCAGGCTTCAAACTTCTAGGCCTCAAGCCTAGGGCAAAGCCGACTGTGCATGCCCGTCGGCCACAAGAAAATGGCCGCTTACAATACTGTGTAAGCGGCCATTTTCTTGTTATAAGGGAGGATCTAGAATATATAAAGCGACTAATATAAGGGGGAACAATTATATACAAAAAGCCCCCTTACATATAATAGGTCATCTCTTATAATAATTCCCTTATATATAGCAGTTTCCCCTTATATATAGTAGCCCCTTACATATAACAGTTACACCTTAAAAATACTTCTCCCTTACAATAGCCCCCCCTTATATTTAATAGTTTCCCCAATATAAATATTAGACACTCCCCTCCCCCTATAAATAATAGTTTGCCGACTTTTCAGATCCCTTTCCCTTACCAGAAAACAATAAATCTTTTACTCACCTTACCGTGCTCCCATGAGGACTGGAGCAGTCAAAATTTCTGCAATAGTAGCGGCACAGGTGGCGCAATGCAATGACATCATCAGCATAAGTCTTCTATGACATAGCAGGGACGTTTCAGCTCCCTGCTCAGTCACAGTATAGTATGGGGCTCTAGGGATTCAAGCCTTCAGGCTAAAAGCCTGATGCTCCGGATCCCGGGGCCCCTTTGGGGACAGGGGCCCTGGGCATTTGCCCAGTTTGTTCCCCCGAATGCTGGTTGGACCCCATCATAGTTTATATGATCGACAGGTTTCCGTGGGTAATCGCTTTTTAAGTGGACTGGGTTTCCGGTTTTTGGGTCCCCAATTGTACCCCAGGAATGGAAATCTGAACGCTAGTGTGGACCTAGCATCAGGATAAACCTTTTTATACTCGCCCAGTATTGCCAGTGTATACAGATATAGCAATTGCTAAAGGAAGAGGTCCTTGAAGTACTATATATCTGGTTTTATGACCCCTAGAAAATTGCTCTTAGTATGATTTGAAATGCAAGAGTCTCAGCTTCATATGTTACCAAAATGACAGCTCTATAACAAAATAAATGGAGAAATCACTACTTAAAAACACAGGAATTAGATTTTTATTTGCTGCACTTTTTTAGCTTGCAAAAAACACAGATACAGCTGTGAGAAGAAGCCCCCCCCATTCAGTATCAAACCGAGGTACTTCGGGTCCACCATGATCCTGAGGGTTCACTCTCCATCTATTCACATTCACAACCTCGAAATATAGGAATATGATTAATAAGAGGTCATTTGTGAATCACTCTATAAGAAATAGACACATGCACACTCAGCTCTGACTGCAGGTTGAGTTCCTTGAGACAAAGGCGACCATGATTCCTGAAACCTACTCCAGCTACAAGCTGACATAGATTTCACTGTGTCATAAATAAGGCGCGCCCCCCAATGTGGAAGACATGAAGACGTTGAATACACCCGTCTTCATAAATCTGTAGGCTAATGCCACATGGGAACTTTGGCTGTGATCGAAGATTGTCATGTTGCCTTGCAAATCCTTCACTAGTGTAAGTGAATGGAGCCTTAGGGCTCTGTGACTTCCAGATACAAAAAAGGATCAGGCAGTTTTTTGCAACACCCTCGGGATCACAGTGCAACTCAATTCACTTACATTGGTGAAGGAGTCGTAAGGCAGGATGGCTGTATAGCCCTAACCTCAATTTTTTGGATACACCAGCGTACACAAGTCTCTGATATAATCGGGTGGTGCTGTATTACTCTGATTAGCGTATTAGCATATCTAATAACATCCTGCCACGCAGATTGCCAAAACATATACAACACAATGGTTTCACCCATCCAATGCTCTTTGTACATGTAACTCACACCCTCGCACTAATCCAATAATTACTATAGTCACAATGACTTCTGTAAACTGACACGGCTTCACCTGCTGTACGGAGACAATTCCCAGATGATGCCGGGTATTGTTGGCAGGTGGGTGGCAAGTCATAATAGCCACGGGGCAGCCCGGAAAAGAGCAAAATTATTAATCCCTGCACGATATGATACTCATTGAATGGCGACGGACTGCCACTGATAAGACGCTATCGGCATATAACTCTAGAATTCATACACTTATTAATCTAGATGATATTTAGAACGGTAGGTCATGTCGTAGAGGCAACAATGATGTCGCACGTACAATAAAAATGTGTATCGTTAATCTGCGTATCCATGGAAACACTGCCATTGTTTCTACCTAACCAACTAAATTACCATTATTTTGATGCAATTATTTTGTTACCATGGAGGCGCTGATTATCATTCAATGCTCGGGGGTGTTGATTGGATAATTTATCAAACATGTTATTATACATTAGGGATTTTGGATGGCCATTTTTGGAACGACTTCCGATGATTTAGGAGGATTGCAGCTCACGCTTGGTCTGTCTTGGACAAAAATGCCATAGGTTATACTAAGCAATGGCTGATCAGTATAGGTGCAAATCTTTGGCATGGTCTGGGCTCCTATTAATGGAATGTAGATCTGTCATTCAATATGAACAACTCTCCAACATCAAAATCTGGAAAATCCAACATGGCAGACCTTCTTGACCTTCTTGGTAAATATCGGCCAGTTGGCACTTGGTGCAGTCCACGTCTTTTTTCCTAAAATGGTGGTTACATCTGTCCTATTAGCTGTTTGTCTTGGGCAGATATGAGAAGTAGCCGTCACAGCCACAGCATTAAAGGCATATGGTCGGGGGATCTGCTTTGTTCCAAGAATATTTTCCAACCATTAGCCTGAAAGCTTCAACCTTGGGATCTCACTAGGAAGGTCCTTACCTCTATAGGGGGTAAGAGGTGAAGGACTTGAGGGCTCGGTAATCATTACATTCTGGTTTATTGAGCACCAAACTGACCCAAGGCTGAATTTTCTGTTACAACCAATCTATTATATGGTTGTGTGTCATCCCTTATGCTAATTTATCTCAACATAATCCTTCATACATAATAAATGCACTAGAGATTATAGTGGAAATAATGGACCAAGACACTGAATAACGGAATACGTTATAGGGAATTAGACCGAGCCTTGTGAACTGAAATACTAAACACTGTCCATGTTTAAAGGGATCCTATCATTAGATTAACTAACACATAGGAATAGCCTTAAGAAAGGCTATTCTTCTCCTACCTTTAGATGTCTTCTCCGCGCCGCCGTTCGGTAGATATTCCGTTTTCCATCTTTTTGCAAATGAGTTTTCTCGCAGCACTGGGGGCATCCCCAATGCTGCGAGAGAACTCTCCAGCGCTGCCTCCATCTTCTTCAGGAACCAGCCTCTATGGGTCGTCTTCCAGCCTGGCTTTCAATCTTCTACGCATGTGCAATCGGCTCTGCCAGCGGGCAGAGCTGACTGCACCTGCGCACGGCCATTTTTTTGTGGCCGCTTACGCGAGCTCTTGTAGTAAGCGGCAACAAAAAAATGGCCGTGCGCAGTTGCAGTCGGCTCTGCCCGAGGTTCAATTGTCATTTTGCATCCGTTCTGCTCTGTTTTTTTATTGCCAATTGTCATCCATTATGCAAAAATAAACGGCTACATCTCATTGGTTATTTTTTACCCACCTCACTGATGCATTTTTAACCAATGTAACTTGGGCGTCAATCCGTTTCACATTCATTAAAGATGGATCACTGGTTTCTTTTGGAGCCATGTGTCTGTCAAAATGGCATGTCATTTTTTTTTTGACGGCAGTGATTAGAACCACTCTTTGTTAAATCAGCTGTCACATGGCCATTGTTCAGTGCTGTGTGAATAAGGCCAAAGATTAATGTTTCTTTTATAAAATATAGATCCTTTTTATGCTCATTAGTACCCTCTGATGCACAAAGAATGAAGCAGGAAGCAGACAGCTTTTTATCTCAGGCCCAGTTCACATATGCATTTGGTAATCCGTTAGGGGAGTCCGCATGGGGACCCCCCCCCCACCCGAACAGATTACCGAAGACATTGGCAAGCAGTGTGCAGTGAAAGTACATATGTATTCGGTAATCCGTTCAGGGAGTCCACATGGGGACCCCCCGAACGGACTACCGAACACATTGGCAAGTGGTGTGCAGTGAAAGCACATGGACCCCATAGACTATAATAGGGTCCGTGTACTTTCCGCACGGTCTCCGCACGAGTCATGTGGAGAGGAAAGTAGACTTTTCTGTTTGCATGTTCCATGTGGAGACCGCGTGGAAAGCACACGAACCCCATTATAGTCTATGGGGTCCATGTGGTTTCACTGCACACTGCTTGCCAAAGCGTTCAGTAGTGCGTTTGGGGAGTCCCCATGCGGACTCTCCGAACAGATTACCGAACGCAGAACTAGGTCTTGGTGTAGTGGCCAGATCAGGTACTGCAGGTCAGCGCCCATACATTTCAATAGGAGCTAAGCTGCAGTGACTCAATTCCACCACTACAGACAGACGGAGCTGTCTGCTTCCTGCTCCATTCTCTGCTAATCGATGGGGGTTCCAGATTTCAGATCTAGGGTAAGTTATTAATATTTTTAGCCTGAAATGAATGTAATGAGATCTGGGGGGTCCTACACTAAGTACCCTGACCATCAGCTGATATTTGCACAACTTTAGGAGTTAGAGGTAGATATCTCTGTACACAGTGCCACACTATAGCAGATAGGTGAATGAAGGCTAAAGACTCTATCAAAGCTGCATTCTATTGTGTCACTCTATTGGTATATTACAAAACTGGTGACGTCACTTATGTGGTTAACTTGTGGTTTACATGGCATATAGATGCAGGATTTAGGATTATCTATAGAGAACTGAAATACAAATACAAACAGTGCAGGTCACACCGACCCTGTCTGCTCTTTTTGTCAAGCCTCTGCCAGTTTCACAAGCCTCCTACATAGCAAATTAAACAGAGGCCTGAGCCATTAATCTTCATTTTATGGTGTCTTGGAGAATGATTTGCAGGTCTGTTATTCCTATTCTTCGGCCTGAAAATCTTTCCAAAATTAGGACACTTGGCAGCTCTGTTACAGCTCACCTGTGCACACACTTTTACAGTCTCGGGCTAGATGTTATATTCATAGAAACTTGTATAACTTTGGCAATAGTTTGCTGTACGTCTCATGGACCGTCATATGCAGTTCTGGCTCCTACAAAAGGGCATAAAAAAGTCAAAAGAGGTGGAAAATAAGAACGGGGAACGTAAAACGCCTCTGGGTAAAGAAAAAGCTAAAAATAATGGTGGGGGGATCCAGAAAGGTCAGTGTTTGGTGCATTAGTCTTGATGTCCCCTCTACGCCTCATCATGAATTGGGCTTATCCTCGTGCCTAGGGGCTCATCCATACAAGCCCTGATGTATGGATGTTGTCGGAGTGGTGGCCCAACCCTGGCTCCACACACTTTTGGAAAAGTGGTGGGGCTACCGCAAAAATGCCACTTGCAAATCAGCCATTTGTTGAATACCCCTCGAGGTGATGAACGCCATCCCACCAGCAGTACTTTCATAGCCTTCTACTGTTCCTCACAGCCCAGTCTTGAGGTTGAGCTGTAAGTTTGGCCCTTCTGACCAGGGATATCGGTGCCGAAAATAACTAATTAACTAGGTTGCATATTGGCAAAGCAGCTTACTAATGGTATATAATACCACCAACGTCAGAGGACTTAAAAGGTCCACTTTAAGGAAATTGAAATATTGGTGTTATCTTGAATTTTTGGGTTAGAATGTCGCAATCTAAGGTTCTGTTCACATTAAAAATGGAAACACAGTGTAGATTTGGATCTACTGCACAACAGAATCCAACAGTGGCCAACAGACATCTTTGATTTATAATGGATTCCATCGGGTTCTGACAAGTTGTCCATCAAATTGTTCTATTTTTTTTGAGAAATGTGATATAATCTACATCTAAGGGAAGTTCACTCGGAGTTCTGCATGTACACATTCCATCGCGGCATTCCACTCCGGATTAGGTCCAAATGAATGTGCCGGATCCTCATGCCGCGGACACCGCGGCTGATTCAACCGCAGTATCCGCGGCAAGATAGGGCATCAGTACCCTCTGAATGGAACAGGAAGCAGACAGCTTTTTATCTCAGGCCCAGTTCACATATGTATTCGGTAATCCGTTCAGGGAGTCCACATGGGGACCCCCCCGAACGGACTACCGAACACATTGGCAAGTGGTGTGCAGTGAAAGCACATGGACACCATAGACTATAATGGGGTCCGTGTACTTTCCGCACAGTCTCCGCACGAGTCATGTGGAGAGGAAAGTAGACTTTTCTGTTTGCATGTTCCATGCGGAGACCGCGCAGAAAGAACACGGACCCCATTATAGTTATGGGGTCCATGTGCTTTCAAAAGAAGCAAGCAGCTCCCATTTAAGTCAATTGGAGCCATTTTTGGCACCGGATTTTTAGGTGGATTCCGTGTCAAAATCCGCTGCCAAAAGACCCCATACGAACTAGCCCTTAGACTCCTGACATCCTCCGATGCAGATGAGCAAATATCTTTACCTAGTTATCGATAGACTATTTAGTATCTGTACATTAAAGGGACTACGTCATTTCTTATACTGATGGCCATGAACATTATATCTGTTATGATCTAACAGTTGAGACCCTTGCAGATCAGCTGTTCCAGGACTCCATGACTCCTTGTATTGTTTACATTTATTCTCGGTACATTTTGTAGCAGTGAGATTTGGTACTGCAGCGCTGCCACTGTCCGGGGCATCAGATCTGGCTGTCAGACCCTCGCAGATCTAATATTGATGCCCTCAATACTAGAAACTGGATCACCCCTTTAATACCTTGACCAAGACAAAGTGTCTTGTTGGTGTCCCCCCTCCCTCCACAAGCAATCCCCCCATCCCCCTTTAGCCACCCCCCTGAGTAATACATATTGAATAGCTTATGTCATTTATGATATCATCTTCAGCCATGGAAATACCATCTTGTTTTCCACTAAGATTTCGGTCTAGAAATATTCACACGCTAAGAAAATGGCATTTAGGAAATTAAGTAGGGGCCGATGTCATTAATCTTCATTTTACGGTGACTCGGAAAATAATTTGTAGATCTGATACCTCAGTTGCCTTCCCCTGCCTGGATAAACAGCTTGTGTTTTCTCTATGCGGTATGCTGCTATACACGGGTGTAATTGTAATATAATTGAAATGTTATGATGGATGAACTAGATAACTCAGTGTGAGTTACGCTGTGAGAAATGTTTTTCTTACTTAATTTTCATTATATGATCGTGTGTCACAGGATGTGACATGTGCGGGCTATAGTGATACCAGGCCTGATTTCCATAAAAAAAAGTCCGGATCCTAATTAATACGCATGACGGCTTATGCAGCAAATATCATCTGCAGGAATTATATCAGTTTACAAGCCAGTACAAAACCTGCCATACCAGCTTTATACAATGTCTCAGCGTAGCTTAAAGAGGACCTGTCAGCAGTATGAAAAGCCTTATGACTAGAGACGAGCGAGTAGTATTCGATCGAGTAGGTACAGTCCTATGAAAAAGTTTGGGCACCCCTATTAATCTTAATCATTTTTAGTTCTAAATATTTTGGTGTTTGCAACAGCCATTTCAGTTTGATATATCTAATAACTGATGGACACAGTAATATTTCAGGATTGAAATGAGGTTTATTGTACTAACAGAAAATGCGCAATATGCATTAAACCAAAATTTGACCGGTGCAAAAATATGGGCACCTCAACAGAAAAGTGACATTAATATTTAGTACATCCTCCTTTTGCAAAGATAACAGCCTCTAGTCGCTTCCTGTAGCTTTTAATCAGTTCCTGGATCCTGGATGAAGGTATTTTGGACCATTTCTTTCTACAAAACAATTCAAGTTCAGTTAAGTTTGATGGTTGCCGAACATGGACAGCCCGCTCTCAAATGATCTGAAAACAAAGATTGTTCAACATAGTTGTTCAGGGGAAGGATACAAAACGTTGTCTCAGAGATTTAACCTGTCAGTTTCCACTGTGAGGAACATAGTAAGGAAATGGAAGACCACAGGGACAGTTCTTGTTAAGCCCAGAAGTGGCAGGCCAAGAAAAATATCAGAAAGGCAGAGAAGAAGAATGGTGAGAACAGTCAAGGACAATCCACAGACCACCTCCAAAGAGCTGCAGCATCATCTTGCTGCAGATGGTGTCACTGTGCATCGGTCAACTATACAGCGCACTTTGCACAAATAGAAGCTGTATGGGAGAGTGATGAGAAAGAAGCCGTTTCTGCACGTACGCCACAAATAGAGTTGCCTGAGGTATGAAAAAGCACATTTGGACAAGGCAGCTTCATTTTGGAAACAAAAATTGAATTGTTTGGTTATAAAAAAAGGCGTTATGCATGGCGTCCAAAAAGAAACAGCATTCCAAGAAAAACACATGCTACCCACTGTAAAATTTGGTGGAGGTTCCATCATGCTTTGGGGCTGTGTGGCCAATGCCGGCATCGGGAATCTTGTTAAAGTTGAGGGTCGCATGGATTCCACTCAGTATCAGCAGATTCTTGAGAATAATGTTCAAGAATCAGTGACGAAGTTGAAGTTACGCCGGGGATGGATATTTCAGCAAGACAATGATCCAAAACACCGCTCCAAATCCTCAGGCATTCATGCAGAGGAACAATGACAATGTTCTGGAATGGCCATCCCAGTCCCCAGACCTGAATATCATTGAACATCTGTGGGATGATTTGAAGCGGGCTGTCCATGCTCGGCGACCATCTAACTTAACTGAACTTGAATTGTTTGTCCAAAATACCTTTATCCAGGATCCAGGAACTGATTAAAAGCTACAGGAAGCGACTAGAGGCTGTTATCTTTGCAAAAGGAGGATCTACTAAATATTAATGTCACTTTTCTGTTGAGGTGCCCATACTTTTGCACCGGTCAAATTTTGGTTTAATGCATATTGCACATTTTCTGTTAGTACAATAAACCTCATTTCAATCCTGAAATATTACTGTGTCCATCAGTTATTAGATAGATCAGACTGACATGGCTGTTGCAAATACCAAAATATTTAGAACTAAAAATGATTAAGATTAATAGGGGTGCCCAAACTTTTTCATAGGACTGTATTTGATAGAATACTACGGTATTCAAAATACTCGTACTTGATCGAATACTACTCACTATTCGCAGTAAAGATTCATTTCAGAACCAGCGTTCATTGGCCGAATGCTATACAGTGCGCAGCATTCGGCCAATCAACTCTGGTTCTGCCGGAGGCTCTTCTGTGACGAGGCCACGTCTAAGATTGGACCACAAAGGAGACTGCAGTGGTCAGATCTTAGACTCTGCCTCCTCACAGCTGAGCCTCCAGCAGAACCAGCGTTGATTGGGCGAATGCTGTACACTGTATAGCATTCGGCCAATCAATTCTGGTCAATGCATTCCTATGAGAAAAAGTCAGCTCCCGCATAACCGCAAGCTGACAGCTCTCCCGACTAGCAAGAACGAGCCTGCTGCAGAACCAGCGTTGATTTGCCGAATGCTATACAGTGTATAGCATTTGGTCAATCAATGTTGGTTATGCAGGATGAGTAAGGGCCGGTTCACATTAGCGCTTGTCTCCCGTCTGGAAGGAGTCCGCAGGAGGACCCCCCCTGAACGGAATATCAGCACAACACTGCCCGCATGAATCATTATAGTTATAATCTATGGGGTCCGTGCGCTTTAACTGCCCTTCTCTCCTCCTAAACACTCTCCTCCTGCTACTTGTGGACTTGGTGACTCTCCTTTAGTCGGATAGTGGTTTCCCCTGAAACAAGCATTTTTTTTCCCATAGACTGTAATGGGATTCGATATTCGATCGAGTAGTTGAATATTGAGGCTCAACTCAAAACAAATATCGAATCTCGAATATTTCACAACTCGCTCATCTCTACTTATGACCTATATCTGATCTGCGCTGTCACCCTGAGTATTTCAGTGTTTTGTTTATGGAAAAGAGCCATTCCAAAGTTATAAGCCCTGATAGTGTTGATTCTATTTAGAGTATAGTAGCCAAGTGGGTGGTAACACTATCGTTTTCCTGTGTGCTGTACGTCATGCAGAGTTACTGCCCACTTGGCTAGTTGAATCAACAGTAGCCCCTTGAATATGCCATAAACAGCTGACTATGGTATAACAAGACGATTACTACTCTCTTACCAATACATTGGCACTCCCATTATTTCCCTAGTCGTCCGCCAGTCTTCACTTACTGGGTTTAGACAAGACTTGGAGTTTTTCTGATACGTGATGGTGACATGTCAGCAACACTGAGGTCACCGCCTCTGCTAGTGATCAGCATGACAAGACGACACGACTTTGCTGGAACCAGGTAAACAGAATGATGGAGGACCAGAAAAGTGTTGGTAGAGTATTGGCAAGGTCAATATACTCTTTGTAATATTGTATACTGTTTGTAGAAGACTCATTATGTATACAGTGTAGGGTTGAGCTGATCTTGAGATTTCAGAATCGTTTTTAAAATCCAATTTTTGATCATTTTCCAGCCGATCCCGATCGTGAAATTTGCTCGATCGCCATTTGGGATCCGATCTTTCCCGATCGCTCAACCCTAATACGGTGAGATTTTATAGGAGTTTGGACATCATTTAGGCATCTTTAATGAAACCCTACAAAGAGCAAAACTCACTCTGGATGACTCAGCAGGTTTACACTACGCTCAGAACAGCTGATCAGTGGAGGGGCCGGGTGTTGAGCTCTCATCAATCTCATAGTAATGACCTACACTAAAGCTAGGACATTCATTTTGGATCTGAAATAACCCCTTTAAGGACTAACTCCATATGCTAATGATGACAGACTCCCATTAAGATCCTTCCAAAACCAGTAAAGCAAAGTATATACAGTTCCTACAACTTGATCAAGTGTAACTGTGAAATTAGAATTCTTCTTTGACATTCATTGTGGAGAATTGCGTGTCCAGGTCTATTTAGAGGCGAATTGCTGCAAAATTGCTGCAAGGCAGAAACCGTCACCAGCACTGCCAACAATAGCTAAAACAATAATAATAAAAGAATTGCAGATGGGAAGAGCCCGGGACATTGATCCGTGCACAGACAGTGCAGTATTAATGGAGTGAGGACAGACGATGTATATGGAAAATCTATGACTGGGAGGGGTAGCCAAGAATAATTTTACTATATGTGTCAGCAGCAGTTTTGCAGTAAATTGACATGGTGACTGATTTACAGCTTCTTTGCTCCACCCTCTCTTCTGTTCTAGATTTTTTCTTTAAAGGCACTAAGTATAATAAATAAGGTCATCAAGAACAAAATAAAAATTCTAGTAACATGTGCAGTCAAGTCTAAGCCAGGAAAAAAATAAAAGGACTAGCCTTAATGCATTTGCCTTCCTCTTCTCCACAAGGGCCTTGGATCACAACAAGCTCTGCCTGGGATCCAGCCTGCTGCAGCAGGAACCTCTCCCTTAATTTGTCTCCAATGAGAGAATAGATTGGATAAGCCCCACCAGTTTTACTTAATGGGGTTGTCCTGGATAAAAATGCAATTTATACACTAATTTAAACACCCTCCCCCAGCCTACTTTCTAAATTACTTACTTTAGCAAAAATGTATATTTTTTCATATCCCTGGGATGGTCATGTTAGCGCCCCAGGTATATTTTCTAATTATCCAGTGACGTTCCATTTCCCAGTTCCAGAAACAGAACGTCATCAATACTACTCTCCCACCTCATCATACTCAGGGCTTGTTCACATCTGCGCCCGGTCTCCGTTCATACAGGTTTCCGTTTTCTGCACAAAACAGAGCAGGAGACGGAAACCTGCAGGACTCTTTCATTTGAATGGGTTTGAAAGATGTCCGGCTGTGAGCGCCGGTGAGCGTTTTATGCTCTCCGCGGCAAAACCGTTTTTTTTAAAGCGGACACAGAGTCGGACATGCAGTACTCTGTGTCCGGTTTTAAAAAAACGGTTTCGCAGCGGAGAGCATAAAACGCTCACCAGCGATCACGGCTGGACTTGGTCTGACAGCTTTCCGTCTTCTGCATGCAGAAGAAGGAAAGCTCAGAACGGAGTCCGGGCGCTATTGTGAACCCAGCATTACCTGTTTTTCCTGTCCAGATCTTCTGGGCATGGGAAATGACTTCCTTCTCTGGGGACTCCTCCTCCTCTTCTTTGATGTCTTCTGGTGTGTAAGAAATAGAGCTGGAGTCCTGGCATTGCTCTGTAGCCAGCAGACCATCTCTATTGTGCAGGAGTGAAAGGGCAGAGGAGCCTCTCACACCTGCGCAATAGAGATGGAGTACTGGCTATAGCGCAATACCGGGACTATTGCGCAAACATCAAAGAAGAGGAGGCACTGTCCCCATAGAAGGAAGTTACCTCCCATACCCAAAATATCTGGACAGGAAGACAGGTAAGTATGATGGAGTGGGAGTGGGCTGAATTAGTTAGTTGGGAATGGCTAGTAGTGGGTGGGATTGCTAGGTAGGCTCGGAGGGGGAGGGAGTGAGATAGGGAGGTAGTGTGAGTCAGCTCATGCAATGCATCATGGTAGTTGTAGGATAAAAGCAAAGAAAGCTACACCAAGTAAACAAATGCAGAAGATGCCAGGAGCTCCCAGAGAAACCCAGAAATCACTCAAAACACTGCTAAAGGTATTGAGTGATTGAGGTATTGAGCGGCAACTATTGAGGGATGTGTAGAGTTGGTGGAGGGGCATAAAGACCATTCAAAATGTAAAACTGGCCATAAACTAGTAAATGTCCAGATTGACATTGCCTTACTGTATTATCAGAACTCCCCTGCTTGTAAAGGGGGCATTTTAAGAAAATATTAGGGAATATTCTACCAATAAGGTCTAGTCAATATGTCAGTAGTCAAAAATTACACCCAATGGTTCCTGTTTGACCTGACCCAGGGCATTGAACATACATAGTGGTTTCTCCCAACTATAACTTACCTCTCTCCAGGGTGTACAGATTAGACATCCTACCCTTTGGCAGTAATTTTACCCATGTAGAAGAACATCTTCCAGACTGGCAGAGTATATCTCCCCTTTGTCTGGGCAATGAGCCAAGCCAATTAGATTAAACCTTATTTACTCTCCCTGGCAGACAAGGAACTTCACTGACTGGAAGAAGATACTGACAATATGACTGTCTTAGCATGTGATATTGTCAACGTCGGTTGTAGTCATATAAGTATATTGATAAAATTAATGGGGTTGTTTGGTTTAGAAATATTATCAGATACTATTAGGGAACTCCAGACTTGATAGATAGACATTGCCCATCCATTAACATTATCTATTAGGTACTACAAAGAGTGTCTCAGGGCCCATTATGTCCATGAGTTACATGGGCAGACTGTTCTCTTCAATGGATTTTGCGTTAGTTTAGAAAACCTATTATTAAATACTATTAGGGAACTTCAGACTTGATAGATAGCCATTTCTTATCCATTGCCCTCATCTATTAGGAAGTGCACCAAATGGTGTTTCTGACGTGATGTTCATGGACTGACTATTCTCTTCAATGGACTTCGTGTAATGCTTCTTCTTCCCTGTGGGGGAGCTGCATGAACAGGGCGGGGAGACATTAGTGCATCATTCACATCTCCCCTCCCAGTACCCGCCCACACTCTCCTAAGCCACAAGCCCCACCTTCTCCCAGCATCTGTAAAACTAGCCTGGGAGGTGGGGGCGTGCACGGCTCTCTGCAGGCATTGGAAGTAGAGAGAAGAGGAGCGAGAACAACTGGGAGTGGCAGCGGCAGCGCTTCTGTGCAGGTAAGTTGAGTGATCGGGATCGGAATTCCATTTCCGATCTTTTTTAGGCGGGATCGGAACCCGATAGTGATCGTGAAATTTACGCGATCGCCGATTTTTTTCAATCCTGATTGCTCATCCCTTGATAAGACCTCTCTAGCATAAGAGGATTGTACAAAGAGGGGAATTCTATAAAATGTGTTATTTTTAAATCCTATATGGAACTTGTAGAATCTTATTACAAACACTTGCCGCTAAAAGTTACCAAGTCAGCGGTTTTCAGGAATAGCAAATATGGCTTGAAGAAACGTATAATTGATGGCATTTTATATTTATGTTCAAGATTAAAATTAAGTACAATTTACATTGTCATAGGTCAGCCCATTCCAGCATATCTAGAGATATTAATGCAAAGAACAAGCCATTAGCTGTTTTGGGCTACCATCCAGTCCTATCTCAGCTGGCAGGACATTGTTCTTTGCTGGTGGGCCAAATTTCTAAGGTTGAGTCTGTGGAATGAGACGTAAGCTATAATGAGTGAGGAAATGAAATAATATCAATATCATTCTATATTTCTACAACGTTGAGGCCTAACTGATGGGTTTGGGCTTCCTTGGCTTGCTCCAATCCTTCTGTCTCTTCATGTAATCTATGGGGGTCATATAATCACTTCCAGGACTCCTCCTCCAAGGCGTAAAGGTCACAACAAATCTATGAGATTTAAATTTCTCTTTTCTTCAATCACTTTATTTTGCTAAAACCCCATGTAGCGGGCCGCAGCACTTTTCAGGTCAAGTATTATATCAAACCGGGTTAAAGGGATTGTCCGAGAATATAAAAATTTTGGTAAATAGTTGGAAAGTCGGTAAAAACCTCCTCAAAGTACCGTTTTGATAACTTCCTGCTCCAGTGCTGCTACTCTGTCGGTCCCTGTTGGTCTCTGGACTTCCCATTGGTGGTGACATGCCAGTCATGATGCTAGCGTGTACGGCACTAGTCTGTTGAGTACAGTGATGTGACGCAGCAGTCATGTACACGTACCTATAGCTATATCTCTCAGGATGTATATTGAAGAAGAAGTCACTACATAATACACCTCCTGAAAGCTGGCCATACACAATATTTTGACCGACAGATTGTCTGTGGGGTCATTCGTGTAACAACCGCACCAGACTCTTACAGAGAATGCCAGGGTCAGAGCATCCAGCCTGACAGATCGCAGTTTTGGCAGACACCAATTTGCCGCTGTCCATCGTAAATGATCGTTGCAGATAATTTCCAATTTTTTCACTCGTATGTGTCTCTCAGCTATTCCCCTTCACTAAGACTTTGTATCGCTATTTCGGAACCTTATCTAAAGACAAAATGAATTTGGACTGTTTTTCTGAAATCACTAACTACGCACATTTATCTTTTTCATCCAACTTGGCGAATTGTTGCACATGTGGTTTTCCAGACAGCCAAATTTTAGAAAGATATGACTTCAATTCACAAGTTTACTGTGTCCTCGGCTGCCAAGTGTGAGGATTGCTTCCACGGCTCAGCCAGCTGCTATTTACATGCACAAATTGAATTCCCTCTTTCTCTCAAACCCTATTTTCCATCAGGCTGGCGAATTCTCTATCCAAGCCAATGGTTTTCATTATTGTTTCTTACACGTAAACTCATAGACTACAGTCAAAATGATGTTAAAGAACCAGAGAACAATCCATGTATCACCAAGATCAGTTCATCCTCACCAACCATCCAATGGTTAGTAATTGTAGATTTTTAGAAACAGCGCTGCCTTTGCCCAAGGATTGTAGATGGAATTGAATCTCAGTCCTAGTTACACAATAGCACAGTACACATTGTACTACGACAAATGAGTAAAAACCTATGAAGCAGGAAAGCCAGGAGATTGTGAGTAGTATGGTCACAGTGACATAGATCTTGACCAAATCCTTCTGTGCTTCTCCTAGGTCGGTGCAATGCTGAGCGGGCTTACAGGGTGTCTGACGGTGGGATTTCTAACTGAGAATAAACACAAAAGCTTCCCTCAGCATGATGGTGGTTGGACTGCCCATGATGGTAGGTGCAAGAATGAGACTCAGGAGACAGGGTTTGCAAAAACGTAACTCACAGTTTACTGAAGAACTCGATATTAACTAACAGCATCAAGATACTGGAGGTCCAGGACATAGGAATTTCTCACTGGAGTTGAGAATTACCCGTATATACTCGAGTATAAGCCGAATTTTTCAGCCCAGTTTTTGTGCTGAAAAAGCCCCCCTCGGGCTATACTCGAGTCAGCAAAAACAAAGAAGAATTTTTTTTTTCTTTTTAGGAGGGGGGGGGGGGTGTCTATGACCAGCCACAACATTAATGTATAGAATCTCCCATAAAATAGTGCAAAATTTAAAAAAAATAAAATAAAAAATAAAAGTTCAAACCACTCCTTTCCCTAGAATACATATAAAAGTAGAAAATGACTGTGAAACACAAACACATTAGGTATCCCTGTGTCTTAAAGTGCCTGGTCTACTGAATATAGGGGATCTGCAGTGCTCCTGTTCCGTAGGGAAGGGGTTAATAGGAGCACTGCAGATACCCTATATTCAGCCAGACTGAATTCTAAGTGGGGGAAGAAAAACCCCAGTCCTCAAGCTCTGGGAAGAGGCAGACAGACAACCAAAACACCCCCTCCCCTTTCCCAGCATCTACTGCACCCAAAAACTCCAACCATTTTAATTTTTGAAATTTTCCAGTAGCTGCTGCATTCCCCCCCACCCCCACCCCCTAGGCTTATACTCGAGTCAATAAGTTTTCCCAGTTTTTTGTGGTAAAATTAGGGGCCTCGGCTTATATTCGGGTCGGCTTATACTCGAGTATATACGGTAAGATGGCACTTGCCAGATGGCGATCTATATCTTCCTGGTTGGGGAAGCCTTACTCTCTATCGATGTGCTGAATCTACTAAATCCACAAATATCTGCAATGTATTGGCTGCTGGGTGCAGATGTAAAAAAGTGTCTGTCTGATCGGGGGCTACAGGCAGGGTCATGTCAATGTGCTCCATGTAGCTTTACCCTTACAGAATTTTGTTGCACACAATCTTCACTAAAGAGTAGAGATAATTCCCGTCTCCTGACCGCAGAATAACCACTTGGATCACTTCCCCTCCATACTCTCCTAGCTGGGAGAACTAACTCACTTCCTCCTCCTTTCTCAGGGAGGAAGAGATTTACTAACTTTCTCTTCCTGTTCCCTATTCAGAGTTCCTTGAAGGGGTTGTTCCACTAAGGACACGTATCCCCTAATGATCAGAATGAAAATGCACTTCTATGGGACTGTGAGATTGCAGTCCTGGTGGCCTCCATAGCAGTGAATGGAGCAAGCACATTTGCGCTCCATTGACAAGGAAGCTTTAGAGGGATTTTTGGTCCCCCGTTCTCTTGATCGCTGGAGGACCTGTCGGTCGGATTAATGAATGGACACTTATCCCCAACCTGCTCAGGACACTTTATCTATATCGATTAAGACCAATCTCCACTCCATAGCGATGCCACATCCCATCCTAGCTGAATATAGAGAGGACCAGAAGACATTAAACAGGACCTTTTACAACCTCCATCATTTCCAACTCTTTGTATCCCTCAATATAAGATTCTGGCATAGTTGACATTTTTTCTGTAGTCCTCATCATCCTTGAGTTATATCCTATTGTCATCCCTAATGGGTAGTCCCAGTCTATCTGCTCAAGCCAATGCCCACCCACCTCAATGTAGAGACTCGATTTATGATATTGGGTGCTGAAAGTAACTGCACTGATTGCTCAGGAAAGGTGGGAGCTAGAGAAAAAAATCCTACTGTGTTGGAACGACGTCAATTGAAATATGAAAGGAACTAGATTTGGTGGAGGAAAGGTCTTCTGTAGAGATGAGCGAGTAGTACTCGATCGAGTAGGTATTCGATCAAATACTATGGTATTCGAAATACTCGTACTCGATCGAGTACCACTCACTGTTCGAATGTAAAAGTTCGATGCAGAACCAGCATTGATTGGCCGAATGCTATATAGTCGGCCAATCAACGCTGGTTCTTCTCCTATCTTTAGAAGTCTTCTCCGTGCAGCTTCCCCGCGGCGTCTTCCCGCTCTTCATTCACTCTGCCAGGCATCGCTTGTAGTGCGGGTAGCGCAGTCGGCTCTGCCCAGGCCCGATGCCTGGCAGAGTGAATGAACAGCCGGAAGACGCCGCGGGGACGCTGCAAGGAGAAGCCTGCATGGAGGATCCAGCCCGACCTTCACTCGTGGACTTGGTAAGTATAATTTGTTCGAACGTTGCCTACCCCTGAAACGAGCATTTTCCCCCCATAGACTATAATAGGGTTCGATATTCGATTCGAGTAGTTGAATATTGAGGGGCTACTCAAAACGAATTTCGAACCTCGGACATTTTACTATTCGCTCAACTCTAGTCTTCTGTAAACCCCATACTTTGCCAAGTTGCTAATGGTTTTGCAAGTAAATTGTAAAACATCTTAGTGCTCTCATCCCTCTTTTAATTTTCTCTGTTTCGTCCCTTTAAGAAAGGCTCAATCCCAAAAACAAACACAGTCTGTAAATACAGTGATATATTGTGTTGCCTGAGTTTTTGAGATAAAGTTAGCAAATCCAAAGGTAGCGTACACAGTTCTAAAATATCAATATGAACAGCGAGGAGAATGTATTTATAGAGACTAGAAAACCTGATAAATGAGAACTTTCTAACTTCTTGCAAAGATAATGATTTGGAACAGGAAATAAGGGTGTAATTTTCCCCTCTAAGTGGTGTTAATTTGTCATACTCAGAAAAGAGTTATGAACGTGCTGCCTAAAACCGCCAGCAGCCTGGGGAATTAATAATATGCGCCTCTAATAGTAACCGCCATTTCCTCTCCTCCTGCCGTAGGTCAAGCACTTGTTTCACCTTCAGAAATCTCTACATTGGATCAATAGGTTACTCAGGTAGCTTCTTTATATGGAGATTGATGTGATAACAACTCGATAAACAATTATAGGGAATATATCATCGCAACGTTATCTATTGTTGGTATCAAGTTTGTATGGTAAATATATTTGATGCATAAACTTGGATTTTTGTTAAAAATGTTAAAAAAAATAACCTGGAATCTTGCTGCCCATGGAGTGGTCTGTCGATTCTGGTCTTGTAAAGATCACTTTTCAGTTTTATCAGAAGTGGTGCTATGTCGTTGCCTAACAGAGGCAGCTTTGCAGTATATAGGATGTATTGGACCATGGATGACCTGCCAAGAATTCTAGTAAAGGAATATGCAAATAAGTCTCCTTGGTGGAAAAAGAGAATTTGCTCTAGTGCCAACCTTTGCTTCTCGCTGATGGGAGGCAATAAACTTGATGGGTTCCTCTTCCTTTGGAGTTGTTTTTCTGGCTTAGCTTTATTCTCAGATGATGCAGGTAGGTTTCCGGAAAAAACAGACATTGATCTATAGGGAGTTACCTTACAAAAGGTGGAGTTAGAGCTACCATGAGAACTTAATTGCATATTCCTTTCCCAGAATTCTTAGCAGGATATGCATGGTGTAATAAATATTGTATAAAGCGGTCTCTTTAATGAGATGTATACCCCTTCTGACCCATGTCTATGACCTCTCCCCCGGCCAGCACCCTGCTTTACACTGATGAGAAGTGATAACTTTGAAACAGCTGTCTGCAGATGAGTTTCCTTTATTCCCAGATTCATTGACAATGGCAACATCCTTCTTTGTGGCGGTCCACCTAACAGTCAGGTACCCCTCTAATTCACCTTTTAACTCTGTTGCACCTATGTCCTCTTTTTTCTTTTGTCTGTCCCCTTTGCCAATCTCTTTGCTGGGGACCAATTGCCCAGCAAATTTGTTGAAGACATTAATAATAACATACAAAACCTGTCTCATCCACACATCTCACTTATCCTCCATTACCTCTCCTCATGAAATTGCTGACCCTCACTAGACACCTTCATCAGGGGTGTAACTACCGTAGTAGCAGTGATAGCAGCTGCCACAGGGCCTGGGACGTTAGGATACCCGGTAGCAGACGCTACTGCTGCAGAATTTTAAAAATTTTCTTAATCTCCCATTACCTAATAGTCCATTTGGGGCCCTATTTACTTACCGATCCTGGCTCCTGCTCATGGCTGCCGGCGCTTCTTCTCTGCAGAGGCGGCTTTGAGCAGGAGCCGGGATCGGTAAGTAAGGCTGTGGGCCTGTGACCCCACAAACACTATCATTATACTTGGAGGGTTCTTTTAAGACCCCATAGTATAATGATCGGAGTCCCAGGGGAGGTGAGGGAACATAAAAAACACAGTTACTCACTCCTCCTGGCTCCAGCAGGCTTACGGGCTACTTGGTGACATCACAGACGTCACATGGGCCAGGGCTTGCGTCCAAATGCGTCGCTTGGTCAGGGTCTTCAGGGAAGGGGAGGGGGCATGTCAAAAGTTCGCCACGGGGCCCCGCCATTCCTAGTTACACCACTGGCCTTCATCACTCTGCTCTTATCTGCGCTTATGTTAAGAACTTGTTGTAGTATTTTGTTCTGCTCTGGATCTAAACAGTAGGAGGAAATGGGACCAAAGAGAGTACCGGAAGATTGAAGACTGGATGTGGTTACTGTACACTGAGCCAGAGTAGGTAACTTTTTTCAGACTCTATCCAAAACTGGCCCCAACTTCGACTCCACAATTCCAATTCTGAATCCACGGGAATGTCAGAAAAACCTTAAGTACACCAAGATCAGTGTTTGAAAGCTGGATAGTTTGGCTGATGTGGACAATGCTGAGAGATGCTGTGCTACCCTGGAAATGATGACAAAGGCATGGAAGGGCTGTATAGATACCATACTACCCTGCAAGCGAGGAGAAGGCACAGAGGTAGGGACAGAGGCACAGAGGTGGGAACAGTTTTATGGAACCTGGACATGTGGGTCCTGTAGGCAGACTTTTATTCCGTACCTGTCTAAGTATCACCCCCTAGAATAAGACATCTTTCTTTCTATATACTTTTTAGAAGTTTATGGTTGGGGTTTCATGTATGGGGTTTATGAGCCTATATATTGTATCTATCATTAAAGGGATTCAATCATTAAAATGGAATTTTTTTCTCCCTAACACATAGGAATAGGCTTAAAGGGATCCTATCATTAAAACTCAATTTTTTCTCACTAACACATTGGAATAGCCTTAAGAAAGGCTCTTCTTCTCCTACCTATAGATGTCTTCTCCGCGCCGATGTTCTGTATAAATCCCAGTTTTCGTCAATATGCAAATGCATTCTCTCGCAGCACTGGGGGCGGTCCCTAGCGCTCAAACAGCACTTGGGGCGTTCCCAATGCTGCGAGAGAACTCTCCAGCGCCACCTCAATCTTCTTCAGGAATGTCCTCTTCACGCGTCTTCTTCCCGGCACAGGCTTCAAACTTCTAGGCCTCGAGCCTAGGGCAAAGCCGACTGCGCATGCCCACCGGCCACAAGAAAATGGCCACTTACACAGTATGCTTGTGTAAATTAAATGCATGCCTGCCAAACCTGCTGATTTTGGCAGGATAGGCCAGATATCTAATGTGGACTGGGACCTCCTGACTCTCCCCTGACAGAGACCTACGGTTTAGAACATCTACGGTTTTTGTCTCATAGGTTTTAGCAGATATGGGACAATATCAAGGAGAATTTTGCCAAAATTAACACTTCAAAAAAGTTAATGTTGAAATATTACGGCACTGATAGTCATTCTGTCGGTTGCCTTGTATTAAGCTAGACGTACACATATTTGTTACAGTAGCTTAACTGCAGCCTATAAGTATACGGTTACTATATGATCCTGATGAAGGTTTAGCATTGCTGAAAATCTGCTGGAATTGTCAAATAAATTGCCAACATGTTGGAAAATGTTGTCATTTGATAGCCTGAGGGGAGTGAATCTGTGCATGTAAATAGCATTCAGCCATGTATCCGGTTATCTGAGAGCCTTAGCAATATCTCACCATCGGTAAAATGTCATGACAAATAGTATACCTCTTCTCAGAAGATGGAGGGACAGAACACATCCAACCTATGCCTTATTAGGATTGGAAAGAGGAATTCATGGCCGTTCAGAGCTTCTCATGGATATAATGTTATATTTGTTTGCTATGATTTATTAAGCCTTCTTCCTCATTTGCGTTTTTCTGAAATGGTCTCAGGGGTTTCCTTAACTATGATGATGACCTTTGCTTAGGATAGGCTTTCAGTATCAGATGGGCGGGTACTGCAGATCGAATGCATTACATTGAAGGGGAAGAAGCTGACGACACTGGCCTGAGAAGAGGAAGTGCTGCAGCCTCTTTAATCAGCAGGGGTGCCGGGGGTTGGACCCTCACCGATCTGATATGCATGATCCATTCTAAGAATATTCTCAGAAAACCACTGAAGGTTAAGTCTATACATAGTGAATTCCATCCAGGGGCCCCATCACATAGTATATTGTTCCATAGTAGCCCCCATACAGTATATTGTCTCATAGTGGCCCCTCTATAAAGTATATAGTATAATGTATATAGTATAATGTCCAATAGCAGCCTCTACACACAGTATAATTTTCCATAGCGGCTCTTCAAGCAGTATAATGTACCATAGTGGCCCCTACACAGTATAATGTCCTATAGTGGCCCCCTTACAATATAATTTCCCATAGTGGCCCCCATGTAGTGTAATGTCTCATAGTAGCCCTCCACATAATATAATGTCCCATAGTGGCCCTCCACAAAGTATAATTTCCCATAGTGGCCCCCACATAGTATAATGTCCCAGAGTAGTCCCTCCTCACAGTATAATGTCCCACAGTGGTCCCTCCGCACACTTTAATGTCCCAGAGTAGTCCCGCCTCACTGTATAATGTCCCATAGTGGTCCCTCCATACCGAATAATGTGCCATAATGGTCCCTCCTCACGGTATAATGTCCCAGAGTAGTCCCACCTCACAGTATAATGTCCCATAGTAGGCCTGCCTCACAGTATAATGTCACAGAGTAGTCCCGCCTCACAGTATAATGTGCCATAGTGGCCCCTCCACACAGTATAATGTCCCATAGTGGCCCCTGCACACAGTATAATGTCACAGAGTAGTCCCGCCTCACAGTATAATGTCACAGAGTAGTCCCGCCTCACAGTATTATGTCACAGAGTAGTCCCGCCTCACAGTATAATGTCACAGAGTAGTCCCACCTCACAGTATAATGTCACAGAGTAGTCCCGCCTCACAGTATAATGTCACAGAGTAGTCCCGCCTCACAGTATTATGTCACAGAGTAGTCCCGCCTCACAGTATAATGTCACAGAGTAGTCCCACCTCACAGTATAATGTCACAGAGTAGTCCCGCCTCACAGTATAATGTCACAGAGTAGTCCCGCCTCACAGTATAATGTCACAGAGTAGTCCCGCCTCACAGTATTATGTCACAGAGTAGTCCCACCTCACAGTATAATGTCACAGAGTAGTCCCGCCTCACAGTATAATGTCACAGAGTAGTCCCGCCTCACAGTATAATATCTCATAGTGGTCCCTCCACACAGAATAATGTGCCATAATGGCATGCACAAAGTGATGTTTGAGACAGTTCTCGATTTTTTTTTACATAAATTTCATCTGAGTGCAAAATTTTGGGGGTTTGGATCTGAAAATTTTAGTCTGAAAACTGAAATATGTCCCTTAAGGACGACTTTCCCACCAGCTGTGACAAATGATAATTAGAACACATAAAGAGTGGGGGTACTGGAAGTTTCTAACTGAGGAGACCTCCCTCCCCGAACTTAAATAATATCCCCTATTGGCCATTACCTGATGAGTGTGGGACAATTAAGCCCTTCCCTGTTAACCCCTTCAGCCACCCCAAAATAAAAGGCATTGTACAGGACCCTTAGGAGGCCCCTGGGGGTCCCTGGATACTCAAATGTTGTAGCAAATTTAACATGTGTATCCCACTTAAAAGTGGCCTGCGATGTCAGTAGAATTTTACAAGTGCATACACTTGTGGCTGTAATTAATCTTCCCATAAGCAAGGGGGTAGCATCACAATTATGGAGTTGCGAGCCTACTGCTTTTATAGTGATGGAGACCGCAGCCCTTTTCCCTCCTGTACGGCCATTGAACATAAAATTGTCTTCAGCTACAGTCATCTGATTCCTGAGGTTGGCCGTATCTCTGGTTGTACATTGTACACATTTCACATGTCTACACCCAACCTAACACTGGGTCTTGATGGAGAATGAAGATTCCTATGAATTATCGTTCAGCACATAACTAGCCCATATAAAAGGCCCTGAAAACCTTAGCCGGGTGGGGGCTACAGTCTTCATAGAGCCTGGGGGGCATCACTATTTGGACTCCAACCAATGTCCCATTTATGACCTATCCAGTCGATTCCTCTGTACTTGATACTTATGATACTGTTCCAGTTACTCTTTTCTAGTCTCCCTTGTGCTTTTTAATGTATTTTTTGCCGATAAAAAAGAAGAAGCAAAAACGCTCTTTATGATAATGGAGAGGTTCCAGCTCGGAGCCACCCTTTATAATATTAGCATCAGACACGGCCCCAGTATGACACCACCCATTTTTCGATCACAGAAAGCAATTATTTTAAGAGTTGAAATGACCTTGCGTCCCGCGATAATAGTATGATTAAATGTGTCATCCTCACTCTGGCTTTATTGTTGCGGTGACACGTTTCGAGCAGTCAAGGTTACACTTCCAGGGACATCCAGATAAATGTGCTGTTAAGGAACCATTTGGGTTAAAATGAGAGATTGAAAATATGACAGTCGTGTCTAAGGTCATTGCCGCTCGCTGCCAATCTGGATATTGCTGGACAAGACGTCTCGGTTGATCCAGCCGCTGTTTATGTGTATTTTTCACTTTCCTTGCAGGAGCAAATGCATAGAATGTCATTATTTCTAATGGAAAATGAAACTGTGCTGGGAAAATGGCGTTATCTGTGCAGCTTTCCATAGATACCGATTAGGCGAGGTAACCGAAGCCAGATCCATTATGAAAAGCCATTTCCTAGAATAAGTGAGAGAGGGGAATATTCTGAGTGGAGGAGATAGATGATCCGGTAATAACTGCCGAGTGATATGGCCGTATAATAATAATAGTAGTAATAAAGCAGACGGTAACAAACAGCAACGGCCATCGGTATGCGGAGCACTGAGGACCTGGAGATGCTCGGCATACAACATTCAGCAAGTGGGTACATAGTCATTCCGAAATATCTCTGCTAATGGAATGGCCCCAAGATCTGACCTGTAACTTATAAGAAAGGGAGTAGCGCAATATGGGGGGCAGTAGCCTAATGGGTCGAATAAATGGGCTCACAGTCACCTGTCAGCTGCAACGCAACATTCATGGCTCTATTCACATTCAGTGTCAAGTTGACATATACAACACATTGGTGAAGGCTCTTGATGTAAATATATAATGGACACTACCAATGTATACAGCTATATACAGTATGATGCAGGCTTCACCATCCCACTACCCAACTATTGACTTCAGTGAAGAAGTTGGGGATCCACGCAGGGCCGGCTCCAGGTTTTTATGGGCCCTTGGGCGACAGAGCCTCAGTGGGCTCCCCTTGTGGAGGAGGCAGGAGTCGGGATACTGTGCGCTGCTGCAGCCGGACGAAGCGAGTGATGTCACGCCATACCTCCCAAATTTAGTTCTGCCCACTTTTATGTTGACTCCGCCCATTCTCATAAATTTTTCTTGTGCTCCCACACAGTATAATCCTCCCACAGTCACCTGTAAATTATATGCCCCCCCTCCATCTCTCCCCCAGTTTCATATCCCCCCCTCCATCTCTTTCCCCAGTTTCATGCCATTCTCCCCCTTTATCTGCCCCAGTGTCATGCCGTTCTCCCCCCCTTCATCTGCCCCAGTGTCATGCCGTTCTCCCCCCCTTCATCTGCAACAGTGTCATGCCGTTCTCCCCCCCTTCATCTGCCCCAATGTCATGCCGTTCTCCCCCCCTTCATCTGCAACAGTGTCATGCCGTTCTCCCCCCCTTCATCTGCCCCAGTGTCATGCTGTTCTCCCCCCCTTCCTCTGCCCCAATGTCATGTCATTCTCCTCCCCTTCATCTTCCCAGTGTCATGTCGTTCTCCCCCCCTTCATCTTCCCCAGTGTCATGCCGTTCCCCCCCCTTCATTTGCCCCCAGTTTCATGGGCCCCCTTCATTATGTTCCACCTTAATGTTTACACAAAACAAACACTTACACTCACCTTCCAACGCTCCCCCGCCGCTCTCTCCGCTCTCACTCCACTCACATAGTTGTAGGCCCGATGTGACGTCATCACATCACGCCTACAAATGCAGAAGCTGGACTGCAGTGTTAAAGCAGGAGCTGAGCTGTGACAGGTCCGACGGACGCCGATGAGCTGAAATCAGGACAGGCAAGTGCTGGGGCGGGCAACTATGCCGTGTGCTGACGCTGGCCCTGGATCCACGTTTGCTGCAGTAGGACATAGGCTGCATGAAAGATATCAGACTCAGCGCCAAGGCTATCGCGATTTCACTCTTCTGATGAAGATCAGAATCATGATTCTTTGGAATGGCGTATTAATAGAATCAATTTAATTATTTGCACAGCCCCCCATTTTAGGGTCTTCTGTCTGTACCCTGACAGCAGATGTCTGAGGGGATAAGGAGCAGGCAGGTGGGCTCCAGCCTCCAGGTGTCCGGCAGATGCTTCCTCCCCTCTCAGGCAAAATACACATGCAGGCAAGTGATCAGAGAGGGGAAGAAGCTTTGGCGAGAACATAAGGATCGGGCATGTTGAATTCCAGCTGTGCAATCCTCAGCTACAGCTATTTTACCGCAGCTTTCTACCGCAGTTTATTTTTTGTCAATTAACAAAATGAAGTGAATGAAGAAAAGAGAAATGTAAATCCCATCAATATTTGGTGTGACCTTTGCCTTCCATCAGTTCTTCTCGCTACTTGCAGACAGTTTTTGAAGGAGATCGGCAGGGAGGTTGTTCCCGCCATCTTGGAGAACTAAGCACAGGTCTTCTGTGGATGTAGGCTTGTCCAATCCTTCTGTCTCTTCATGTCATCCCAGACAGACTGGATGATGCTGAATGAGTGTATGAGTAATATCATTACTTCTGAGACCCAGCTCTACCGATAGGTTAGGGTCACCTAAGTCAAGCGGTATTTTCAGCGCTTCTGCTCCCGAGATATCACTGTTTTGTCAACATGGAAGTGAACTCTTTGGAGCTACAAGGTATTGCTGCTCCAAAAAGGTAAGAGACAACACCCTAATTGCACTTTTGAATATTGACCAAAATAGGTCACATCATGACCTTAGAGGTGCTGATTCATAAGGGAAAACACTGTTTGATTCAGGTAACCCTATCCTATCTATCTGCACGGCTATAACTATGGCCGCATACATGCTCAAACACTGCTCCATTACAAATCCTACCACTTCAGTCATGCAATGAGGAGAAATGGAGGTGATGGGAGGCTTGAAGAGATTTTTCACCTACCGTATGGACTCCTGTAGGAGAACCCTGTTTAAATATGCTTGACTCTCTAAGACTACATTCACATGTGCATCAGAGTTTGGCGCAGAGTTTGCGTGCCAGACAACTCTTTCATCTGACAATGTCCAGGACAAAACAATGGATTCCCAACAGGTCCATTTGGTCTGTTTTTGTCCATTTCTGTATTGATTCATCTTTATTGTTTGATCCATTCTTCGGTTCCTTATGGATGTGAACATACCCTGACTTTAGCCTTCAATTGGTTTTCCCATGACTTCAGACATTGTCTCCATTTCATGTCCTTCTTGCCTTACTAGAGCACCACGTCATATCACACTGCATAGGACAATGAGAACTAAGGATACAAAGTTGGAATTTTCCGAACACGATGGAGACCACAGTTCAGATTCCTCTACTAGATAGGAAATGGATTTATTTCGGGTGTAGTACCAGGTTATGGAGTTGGGATGCATGAACAGACAGCTTCATTTCCTGACTATACAACCCGAGGCCATTGACTGTGATCACAAACTACAATTACAGGTCACATCAGCACAGCCACTTGCATCAAAGGACACCATTCCCCAGACGGCCCTGCCCCCATGGTAAATACCAATAATGCAGCCTGCAGAGTCAGACACTCAGTAGAGATGGGTATGTATAGGTTCATCTTGAGAGTGACTGATCATTGATGCTTCACTTGTGGTCTATTAAGTTCATTACATATTAGACTTCCATATGAAAGACCAAAGTGAAATTTGAGGACCCATAGACTGCTATGGGTTTATTTAATTCCATACAACTCAAAGCTTGTACAGAGCCACTCTATGGTCATGTGCATGAGACTAGGAATTGTATGACTGTGGACATAAGTAAGCAGAACATGGGCGGACAAGTATTGTTGCCATATGACGTCTTTTTTTAAAAAATTTTTATGTAGATTATGTTCCCCTTATAGGGATCACAATGTACATTTTTTCCCTATTAGAATATCTTTCGAATATGGGAGGAAATCCACGCAAACATAGGGAGAACATACAAACTCCTTGCACATGTTGTTCCTGGGAGGATTCAAACCCAGGACTCCAGCACTGCAGGCTGCAGTGCTAACCACTAAGCCACGTCTTTTAACACCCCAAAAGGAGTAAAGACCATATACCAGATCCCCTAAACACTATAAAACCCAGACCAGGCACCCCCTAGGACTTAAAAATAAATCTTGATTCTTCCATCTTAAACCAACAGAGAACTCCGACCAAAGCCCCTAAAAATAGACACTAGACTCAGTGCTCTAAAAATACAGATCCCAGACCACTTAAAAAATAGTCACTTCACTAGAGCCACATTCACAGATCTAACTAACTCTACTAAAAATACAGACCCATGACTAAATCCTCCAAAAAAATACATACAAGACAAGAACCCCATGTATGGACCTAAGATATACAGACCCTAGGTCAGAGCCCCTTGTTAACAGACCTACTAAAACAGACACCTGACCAGATCCCCTAAAAAATACCCTAACCTAATGCCCCCTGTTTACAGAGCTACAACCTACTAAAAATACCGACCCCAGAACTGACTCCCTCATTATAGATCCCATACTTCCTCTCTCCCCATTTATAGATCCCACACCCAAACTATCACTTGACTACAGGCCAAAGATCAGATGTTCAGATACTCACCTCTCCATGGTCTAAGGCTTCTCTCCGCTCCACTCTCCGCTGAACAAAATGAAGTGAATGAAACAAAGAGAAATCTAAACCCTATCAATATTTGGTGTGACCTTTGCCCTTTGCCTTCCATCAGTTCTTTTCGGTACTTGCAGACCATATTTGAAGGAACAGGGCAGGGAGTGCCTGACATCTTGGAGAAGTAAGCACAGATCTTCTGTGGATGTAGGCTTGCTCCAATCCGTCTGTCTCTTCATGTCATCCCAGACAGACTGGATAATGATGAGATCAGGGCTATATCTGTGGGGGCCACATCATCACTTCCAAGACTCCTCCTCCAAAGGGCAAAGGTGACATCAAATATTGATGGGATTTACATTTCTATTTGGTTCTTTTGGTAATTGACAAAAATAAACGATTAACCCTTCTATATCTGAAAGCATTCTTAGTGTACAGCATTTATTTTCCACGCCTGCCTAAAAGTTATGCACATACTGAAATTTCCCCACTGTGTGACTATCAAAGGACTATCTTATCTTATCTTATATATGTATTTCTTTACTGTTGTCAGTTTGTTAAGACTATCAGAAAGCTTCATTACACAATAATCAACATAGAACATATTATACCGTGTAATTCCGTCAATGCCCCATCTTTCCCGTGTTAGATTGACCCGCTTTCTGTTATTGATGATCGTCCTATTAATTAGCTTAATTAGTTATCTGGAAAAACCAAAAAATGAAATAAAGAGTGAATAGAAGTAAAGTCTACGTGAGCGTGATCCATATGGTGTGTGGATGGTGGAAACGCAGCGGTAATGACTACGTATATATTATTAATGTGCCTATATGTCGTTTACATAGGACAGATTGCTTACTCGATGTTCTTCTGGAAGATGATATACAATTTGCATCATCTGGACCATAGTCAAAAAATTGCCCGAATATTTTAGAGTTCGTATACCACAATTTCTGTTCACAGGTGTTTTTGTAGCATGTCTTCTGTATACATCTATATGGTCATGTGCGTGAGCCTTACATACAGTTCATATTCTCTAAGTATATTAGGATTGTTCAGCTTGGACCAAGATGGCTTAGGGGCGTCCATGTACAAAAATAAGAATGAACAGTACAGATAGTCTCCCTATAACGTGTAACCATGACAAGGGGGCATCATCTACGTCAGCTGTAAAGAGGGGCTACTTTACTGTAAGAGCAATGGGACTATAGAACTCACTGCTACATAATGTGGTGACGACTGAGAACTTGTGTAGGTTCAAGAGGGGCCTCAAAGACTTTCTCAAAAGTAAGAATATCACAAGTTATGGGAACTAGAATTTTTGGGAAGAATGTTAATCCAGGGAGTTGGTCCAAATGCCATATATAGTTATTCCCCTGATGGGGCTATTGGTATAGGGTTTTTCCTCAGGTAGGTTTATAGGTTGGACTTGATGGCCTTGTTATACAGATGGCCGCAGAGGTCACATGCTTGGGATGGAAGCCATGATGTTGGTTGTATGGCAGGTGACCACTGTG
Organism: Leptodactylus fuscus; assembly: GCF_031893055.1. NCBI lineage: Eukaryota > Metazoa > Chordata > Amphibia > Anura > Leptodactylidae > Leptodactylus > Leptodactylus fuscus. The sequence continues at coordinate 326,414,357 of NC_134265.1, read as the reverse complement.
GGCACTGATTGGCTACATCAGTCTCATTCTGGCCATAAGTATGCAGAGACCAGGAGGCCATCGGGACCACCAGCACTGGATTAGGGGGAAATAAAAGGTGAGCACCGTGTATGTTTTAGAAATCTTATTCATATTTTACACGAAGGATAAAACAGAAAAAACAGAGTTCTTCATCTTTCCCATGTTACCTGATCTATCTATTAAAGTTAACAGTTCCATCCTTACCCCAGTCCCTCAACCCTTTGCCTTGGGGTAACTTTTGATTCTGCCCTCTCCATACATCTCCGACCTAATCTCCCGCTACCTGCCCACATGTAACCTCCGATCCTCTCAAGACCTCCTACTCCTCTCTTATGTGCTCTTCACGCAACTATTTCCAAGACTTCTCCTGCGCATACCCTATACTCTAGAATGCGCTACCACGACACATCGACTGTCCCCCATCTCTTCAGGAAAGCCTACAACCTCCAATAACACTACTGCCACCACACCACCATCTGAAGAGCTTCTACCCACACCTTCTGTCTCCCTCTCCCTTTCCTTTATAGATTGTAAGCTCTTGTGGGCAGGGTCCCCTATCCCACTGGTACCAGTTGAACCTCTTCAAATGTGTAACCCCATGGAATTATTGCCAGTCTAAGAATAAAAAGGATATGCCATTGGATGAAGACATGTGATGACCTTAAGGCCTACATTTTTGCTGACATTCCTCCTTGTGGTCTTCACTGAAGTCTCCAGATTCCAGACCACATTTTTTCCATGATGTCATTGTCCAAATAGACCTCAGCTGTGGATGTGTGTACAGTGGCATCAAACCCAGCTGCTTGCTTTGTACGTGTACCGTGCAGGCGATGTTGTGACCTCACACCAGCTCTGTGTACCCAGGCCATGTGGCACAGATGGCAGCGCGCTGTCAGATAGTGGCAGGTGACTGCTGCTCAGTGCTGACTAATCGGTGGCTGTAATTAGTCAGACCGGACTGCGGCTCAGATAATAGAGCAGACAACCAGCTGCCAGTCACAGGCTAGGGGGAAGGGAGCCATTTATTATCACTAACATACCATGCCTTTAGTAGCAGGCCGGCCTAATAAGCCATAACATTGGGTAAATCTAATAAGCTTTACAGGATCTCTCAGTACTGTTCGTAGTGCTCAGGCGGATACTGTAACACGTGCCGCAATTATTCATTGTATGTAACGCTTAATATAACATATGCTGCCCATCTCGCTCCAGCTATTCTAATGTCACTTACATTTTAACCCTCAGGCTGATAATAGTACAAAAATAATACAAAAATATTTGACAAAACCGATGGAATTAAAAAAAAATCTTAAAATTCAGATATATTTTTAAGTGTCCATTGGATATGCATATGTAGTACGACTGGTTGACTGGCCCCCTCGAAAAAAAATTTCAATTTTTGTCCATTGTCTCTTACTTTTTCTATGGAAAGAAGGGTCCAGTTTGACTGACATGATCCATCTGTCTATCTGCCTCACATCTATCTATCTATCTTCTATCTATCTATCTATCTATCTATCTATCTATCTATCTATCTCCTATCTATCTATCTATCATCTATCTATCTATCTCCTATCTATCTATCTATCTATCTATCTATCTATCTATCTATCTATTATCTATCTATCTATCTATCTATCTATCTATCTATCTATCTATCTATCTATCCATCCATCCATCCATCCATCCATCCATCCATCTATCTATCTATCTATCTATCTATCTATCTATCTATCTATCTATCTATCTATCTATCTATCTATCTCCTATCTATCTATCATCTATCTATCTATCTCCTATCTATCTATCTATCTATCTATCTATCTATCTATCTATCTATCTATTATCTATCTATCTATCTATCTATCTATCTATCTATCTATCTATCTATCTATCCATCCATCCATCCATCCATCCATCTATCTATCTATCTATCTATCTATCTATCTAATATCTATCTATCTATCTATCTATCTATCTATCTATCTATCTATCTACTATATCTATCTCATATCTATCAATACACCTGACATGATAGCACACAGGAATGGCTTGATGTTTTCTGCTCCTTGTTGCTGCTGTCATTGATGGCATTGATGTCATTGATTTCAAAGAATTTCATATATTCTAGATTCTGTCCCCGGGGTGCCAATAGATCAATACCCACGAGTCGATTGACTCATGTAAACAGGCTGGTTAATGATCCTGAAGTTTTGGCTTCCCATTTAGACAGCATGTCACCTAAGCGTTTACTAGATGCTATCTACAAGTTGTTAAGCAATATCTAAAGCTTATCATACATCGTATATGTGAACTGGACAAAACTGACGGACAGGTTTGGCCAACCATGTTATGTGTATGGGTGCCTCTCCACTCCCTAGATGGCAGATGTTGGGGGTGATAAGAACGATAAGGGAGATCCTTTTGTTCTTGTGCGGAGGAGTTGGCATAGTTTTCTCCAGTCTGCAGCTTCTTTACACCTGATATACTCACGCAAGCCGAGTGTGCATGTGTATGGGGTATTGAGCAAGACAATAAAGGTTTTCCAGGCTTTTTTGATGACTTACCCCAATGATAGGTTATCAGTTATGTAGCCTAGAAATTCCTAGGAGGTCAGCACCAGTTCCCAAAGGGTAAGCCCTTTGAGGCTCCTGCTGGACTTAGTACTAAACAGTGTACAGAGCCAAAAGCAGATGGCTCCATGCACTATATACTGGTTGTGTGGCATCACTGCAGCTCAGCTTGCACTAAAGTGAATGGGACCTGAGCTGAAATAGTGTCTATACAGTATACAGTATAAAGTCGTCTAGGATTATATTAGAAGGACCCCATACTCTGCAATTCCAGAGCAATAAAATCATAGACTGTATTAATACAACACTTACTGCAAATCCACAGATTTCTACAAACATCCGTTGACCTCTATATTGCAAATTGGTTTCCGTAGATGTCAACAGATTTATGACTATGGACACATACATGTTGAGATTGGCCTTATAGTGACACATATACCCTCCATCAGGACCCTCTTTGTTTATTAATTTTCCAGGAATTGAGTAATTTTATACATGAACATCCAAAAATATATCTTGTGCTGTTTATTACAGTTGCTCAAGTATCCAACACCTTTGGCTATGAAGCAATCCCTTATCATCAGGTTTCCTCCACCAGACTTGACAGTTCCTTCAGTTTCTTGATCTGTTAGCTGCCTTTTTCCTTATTTCCTCCAGACCCACTTGCACCCATCAAAGCCTGGTCTATTGATTTTTCATCTCATCGCTCCAAATCACCTGTTCCCAATCTTCTATTGTCCACTTTTTGTGCACATTAGGGAGAGTGTGTGCCTACATAGGCGTACAGAGACTTATAAGTCATTCCTGCTCCGCTAGGGATTCTGGGTAAAAAATATACAAATCTATTCTCCAGGATGTACTTAGGAGAACAGTGCCTCTGTATGCTGCCCTCTAGAGGGCAGCCCCCTTAACATCATGCATGACTCAGTTAATAAGCCTACTAACATGATGCAGATTTAATTGCCAAATTAGTATTTCTATTCCAAAAGGAACAGATTCCCAGCTATGGACAGCGCTGTTTTGGTCTTTTGGACCTCCTCAGCATAGCGCAGGGATACTGATTTACTCACATGATGCAGTTTGGCCATTTCCTTGGCCGAGAGACCGCTATCGACGAGCTGGGTGATCTTGTTTCTCTTTTATTGGGAAATCTTCTTCATGGCTGATCCTTGATTTGATTTCATGTGGGCATCGACTTAATAATACCCTGTGCTGTTAGGGAATGTGAGAACTGGTTGTAATTCGTAGTATACAAGAAGAAAATGATTTTTCCACCACAAGGAACAAAAACGTAACAATGCAGTTACCTGATAAGAATCTGCATAACTAATCGTATACTAAGTAGTTACAAGTCACATTTATGTATGAGATAGCCAAGATGATTGTCTATATAATGATGGTAGTCTCACATTGGAAACTGTAGTGGGTGGTGAAATATGGAGCCTGAAATTATTAAGATCCAAACATTGTTACTAGAGATGAGCGAGTACTATTCGAAACGGCAGTTTAGAATAGCACGCACCCATAGCAATGAATGGAGCCGGCCGGAATGCAGACGGAGCCGGCGTCCTGCCGCTTAACCCCCTGTGTGCCGGCTGCATCCATTCATTCCTATGGGTGCATGCTATTCTAAACTGCCGTTTCAAATAGTACTCGCTCATTTCTACTTGTTACCCATTTGCTCGTCAGTGTATTAACCGATCCCTGCAGATAGATAGGTTAGGGTCACATGAACCAGACTGTGTTTTCCCTTTGTGAATCATTATCTCCATTGCAGAGATATCACTGGCCATTTACTGATTGCTGATTGCTCTATAGAGCGCATTTGCACATTGCGATGAGGGCATCCCCACCACTGCCCGAGAACAGGATCCTGCGCCGCCTCTATCTTCTGCTGGATCCTCCCCTTCTTTCTTCGGAGGCTTCACCTCTGTCGGCTCTGACACTAGTAGAGCCGAATGCGCATGCGCGCAATTGCGGCCTCGGAACTATGGCCGCGCATGCGCATTCGGCTCTACTAGTGTCAGAGCCGACAGAGGTGAAGCCACCGAAGAAACACAAAGAAAGAAGGGGAGGATCCAGCAGAAGATAGAGGCGGTGCAGGATCCTGTTCTCGGGCAGCGGAGGGGACGTCCTCATCGCATTTTCAGCGCTGGGGCCCGCCCCCATCGCTGCCAGAGAACTAATTTACATACCGGTAAAAAACGGTATTACTAAGGAACGGCGCGGCGGAGATCCCATCTAAAGGTAAGAGACGAATAGCCTTTCTAAAGGCTATTCCAACATGTTAGCCACAGAAAAAAGATTTTTAATGGTAGAATCCCTTTAACAGAAACAGGGATATCTCTTCAACAGAGGCAGTGATTCACAAGGGGAAAACTGTTTGATTCAGGTGACCCTCTATCTGCAGGGCTGGGTTCATATACTGGGTTCTGGTGACAGGCTCCATTTAAAGGAAATAATCTTTGCCTACCATCCGGGATATCAACATAGAAATCACTGGGCCAGGAATCAGTACTTGCTGATGTCCTCACAGATGTACTACGCATGTGTCACATCTGGGCTGATATTGTGGGTTCTGGTGACAGATTTCCTTTAATAAAGGCCGAGAGGGAAGGCGTTGGACAAGGTTTACATTTGAGATCCGAAGCACTTGCCAGGACTTAGCTCTGGGAGTCATTCAACATGGTCTCAAATCTTAGATGTTCCTTTTTTCGTTACGAAATTAAGTTAATTTTACAATTATATTTATTATTTCTATATTTTTTTCCGCATAAATATTGCAAATACCAATTACTTTCATAAAACTTTATTTTGCCAGGGTAGACAGAGCTTTTTGACTAAGAATTGTGAAATATTTTTCCAATATTTTGTCTTTGCTTTCTAAATCAGTTTTTCTATTACTTGATGATTATATCACAAGATGCGCTTACACAAAACGCATTAAGGGAATCAATATCAGAAAGTGGAAGCCCAAGTAAGATATGTGGTTTCTGCTTTATTTTGTAATCCAATGCCAACAGATTCCCAGAAAAGTGGCTGAGCCGATATCATTTAGGAATATCTAAAAATACATAACCGGCTTCAGAAAGCTTAGCATTAAATACGATGACAGCGTAAGGCTATTTATGAAAGATTGCATAAGAAAATGTCTATGGAAATGCTGCTTAGACGTTTCTCCCACCCTGGATGTATAATGTAGAATACAATCAATTCACTTTTTATTCTAGTACTAAGATTAAATGGACATTTTTAATTCTTGGAACCAAACAGGAGCCCCAACAATTACACTGTTCGCAAGTGCCCATGGCCTAATGTCTCACATTGGCCCCTCCACACAGTTTAATATCACATAGCGGCCGCTCCACACAGTATAATATCGCATAGCGGCCCCTCCACACAGTATAATATTGCATAGCGGCCGCTCCACACAGTATAATATCATATAGTGGCCCCTCCACACAGTATAATATCACATAGTGGCCCCTCCACACAGTATAATATCACATAGTGGCCCCTCCACACAGTATAATATCGCATAGCGGTCGCTCCACACAGTATAATATCACATAGCGGCCGCTCCACACAGTATAATATCGCATAGCAGCCGCTCCACACAGTATAATATCATTAGTGGCCCCTCCACACAGTATAATATTGCATAGTGGCCCCTCCACACAGTATAATATCACATAGTGACCCGTCCACACAGTATAATATCACATAGTGACCCCTCCACACAGTATAATATTGCATAGTGGCCCCTCCACACAGTATAATATTGCATAGTGGCCCCTCCACACAGTATAATATTGCATAGTGGCCCCTCCACACAGTATAATATCACATAGTGGCCCCTCCACACAATATAATATTGCATAGTGGCCCCTCCACACAGTATAATATCACATAGTGGCCCCTCCACACAGTATAATATTGCATAGTGGCCCCTCCACACAGTATAATATCACAAAGTGGCCCCTCCACACAGTATAATATCACATAGCGGCCGCTCCACACAGTATAATATTGCATAGTGGCCCCTCCACACAGTATAATATCATTAATGGCCCCTCCACACAGTATAATATCGCATAGTGGTCACTCCACACAGTATAATATCATATAGTGGCCCCTCCACACAGTATAATATCACATAGCGGCCGCTCCACACAGTTTAATATCCCATAGTGGTCCCTCCACGCAGTATAATGTCCCATAGCAGCCGCTCCACACAGTATAATGTCACATAACGGCCCCTGCACGCAGTATCGTGTTCCATAGTACCCCCCATACAATATAATGTTCCATTGTGACTTCCATACAGTATAATATCCCATGGTGGCTCCTCCACACAGTATGATATCTCATAGTGGTCCCTCCACACAGTTTAATGTCCCACAGTGGCCCTTTCACCCAGTATAATGTACCGTAATGGTCTCCATAAAGTATAATGTCTTCAGATCTCAGAGTATAGTGAACAGAGGCCCAGGGGGCTAAGTTAACATAAAAAACAGTGTGGGCTCCAGCACGAGTCTTTGGGCCTCTTCAATGGCATCACAGTGGGTTACACCAGCGTCCTTATGTGTCGTGACACTGAATCTAACCGCCAAGGGAACCATGTGAAATATTACTAACCCTTATTCTACCACACCTCTTGTTTCCGAGAATCCACCATTAACCTACACTGGCAAATTATCTTAATATGTTTGGCAGTCGATGAACCAACGCATCAATACATCGATACCCCATTGTATTCTATGGACTGGCCAGTCTGAGAATCAGTTTGTTCAAGTGTCCATTTGGTCAGTTTAAGAGTAGAATTGGTGAATTTAGTAAGACTGGTGTTTCCTACGCCCGATGGTGTGAGATGCACCCGAATTAAAAAGAAGCTAAATTGATAAATTTTCCCCATCGTGTTACTGTGCGATTATTTGCGCGGATGTTCTTTATACTTCTTTCCACTGTATGTTATGGAGCGTATACAGTGTATAGAATATATTGAGGTTTATGGGGTAGGTAGCATATGTCATTGTGACGTTTTTAATTGTTCTTATAATTGCGCTGTAAATCCGGAGTGCTAACCTTCAACCTTTCTGAGCGTACAATTTCTATTTCCTTGCATTTCTGAAAATGTGCACTAAACAGGGTTGCGAAAGCGATATTGTATCCATAAATAAATCATGCAGATTCGGATCTAGTGTGGGGTTACACATTGTTAGCCATGTATGGTAGGGCGAGCTCTGGCTGTGCAGCTGTTGCCTTTATGAATGCAATTGTTAGTGTGATTACAACATACAAGTCCCAGCGAGGGGGGTTGGGGTGTGGTGGAGGGGTGTCTAAGCCTTGATAACATTTGGCACGGCCCCCGATAGCAGTCATAGGCTTATTTGCTGAGCAGGTTTTTTTACTGTGTCCTTTAAGTGAATCAGCAGCTTTTTTTGGAGAATGTTACTTTTTCAATGTCACAGATGGACATAGAAACACACGGGGACGGTGTCAACAGATGGTGACAAAATCAAAAGAACAAAATGAACATTTCTTTTTTTGCGCCGCTGAATATGCAATATTAAACAGGTGTAGAGGTCAGGACAAAGTGACTGGATGCATAATATTAAAGACATTGTGAAAAGAATAATTCACTCTCCCATAATCTGGGCCTCGGTGTCTTTCAAGGTTGTTGGCACAATGGAGAGACCGTGATGTCGGAGTTTTTGATTTCCGTCAGTTTTGTTAGGTTAGACGTCTCCATCCAATGTCACAAGTAGAGGTCTCATACTGATGATACGGTGATATCACACCAATGGGGGTGCAAAGATGGACTGCACAATAGTACGAGAAAAGAGCAAGGCATTACTACACTGGTGGGTACTCTTCAGTATCTCAAGTAGTCATTTTGGGATTTTCTTTTTGTTGAAGACTCCATGCACAAGGATGTGCGCTTTGTCAGTGGGCTAGCTGTTTTTTATGCTTAGTACTGACCCATTATTTCCTATGGCCTTGACTATGACACATGACTATGTATTTTTGCAGGTCCGAATATGGGACCATGAGCCAGGGGCAAAACTCAGGACAGGTCCTATTCTATTCCCAGGTTCTGAATGGGTCTGTGCAGGGCACAGCACACAGTTATCATCCACGTACTATCGGAGCTGCGACCCCATAACCCACAGACGCACAAATTTAGCCTCTATATTACATTTTAGCATCCATATTACACTGACAAGACCCAGACCCCCATTGCTTGAACTTATATCACACTATGGTATACCAATTTTGCATACAAATGAGATGACAGTAGGCCGAAGTGAACGTTTTTGGTGATTTTGGCTGTCATTAAAAAAAATAAGTAAACCATCTGAAAACGGACTTCCAGCTGCCAAAAATATGATCAGCAAGGTTGGAAAATTTTGGTGCTTGTTGGCCAAAACTACATTTGTAGTTCGACCAAATTTGTTGCACTTTGATTTACTAAAAAAACATCACACTGCACTGTATATCGTGCAGGAAACTATATGGTATACTGTGGTATATGTGAGGGCTTTACAGGTCTTTACTTTTGGAAAATGGACTGGAAATAGCCTTTACACATGATCTGATGTTCCCCATTGTGATATAACGTCTGTGGAAGACGGGACGTGTGTCTTACTAGAAAAGTGATGGAAATGCAGAAAGAAGTTCTATGCTGAGACCTGAATAGCAATGTGAACAAAGCCTAAAACTAATCATGATACCGATTGATGATTCTAAGGTTTTCATTACTTTTGATGGTAAGAATAGCATAAAATGAGATGTTATTTCTGGTTTTAAAATTACCAAAGAACTCTATTATACATCCATGGGGTCCATTAGGCACTAGTCCAATCCATGGTATGATGGGTTTGGCACAGTTTCATGGTTATGGTCAAGAAGAGAAGCCATGATGAAGACATAATCTGTCTCCAACCTTTATACTTTAGGTTCAAAGCTCCTTTAGTATTCTACCATGGTGTAATCTGCAGAGAAATGCTCTATTGGTGGACCAAAAACTGCAATGCCATGTGTCTTATCTAAAAGGAAGAGCTGTGTGAACTGGATGACAGGGCGCAGACATGAAGCTGAGATCAGATGAGTGTGCATGTACGTGTGATGACGGTTTACAGACATTATAAACCCACCCTTCTGTGCTTATCTTTGTGCTTTACAGCATGGTTGTTGGCCATGGTACAGTACGAGCTGCCTCATAGTGTTCTGTCTCCTGCTTCACACCCTAATATATATTTTCAACTAATATAGAAGTAAATTATCATAAGGAGAGATAGATTATAGGAGCTACCTTCCAAAAGGTGGCGCTAGAGTGAGTTCTCCTTTGTTCATCAAGGAGAACTTATTTGCATATTTATTTCCCAGACTTCCTAGTAGAGCATGTAAGGTCAGTCTAGACACCCCAAGGTGACCTGAAAGGACACCACATCCTAAGGAGACATTATACCCTTTCTAACCTTTGTCCAACCAAGAAAGTCTACCCTACAAGGCTACATCAGGCTGAATCTATGTTATTAAAAAAGTGAATAATTATTTTCTTGTAATTTTTTCAATGTAATGTGAATACAGGCTTGGACAATTTTTATGTTGGAAACTATCTAATAGGTGGTGGAAAGTTGGACCAGACAGTCTAGTGGTTTAGTGGAGACTCCATTGCAAATGTCAACTTAGCCTAAGTAATTTTTTACACCCGTCCTGGCGTATACGAACTGATAGATTCTCCCCACAATCTTCTCACAATATGCAACATCGCATTCTATAATGATATTTTTGGTAACTTTCCTTATATCTTACTGCACTGATATATACAGTAATGAATAAATTAACTAACCAGCAATCTATAGATAAGAGATCACCGGGTCAAGTGAATTGTATAGGCGCATGCTGTTAGACATCTGACCTGCCCTCATTGTTTCCAGGGGTCTGTATTACTCAGATTGGATGAAGTGTTAGATTTCCCTGGGATTTGGTCATTACACCTCTGGGACCAATGTACCTCCAGCTGTTTTCTCCTGCAGATACTTTGACCTTCATCACATCCTATAAACAGTGTTTTGCCCTAATAAATCACCTCCTTATAATCATCCGACCATATCTTAGTGATGAAACCTTGTGGTTTATTCATTTGGATTCTGGACAGAGTCTGGCTATATTTAGCCGTGCCCCTTTGTCTTTGTTATGTAATGACAGCCCGGTGCCGCATATAATGGATTTGTCATTAATTGTTCCAGATGAATCAATGCGGCCTGCCTGCCAGATACAGAACTGGGCAACTACAAAATAGCTGAAACCTTTCATAGTCACAGTTAAAGGGGTTGTCCAGTTTACAAAACCCATTTTCATATACCCTATTAGATTTGGTCGGTCTTCCGCCTTGCAAAGGGTCAATTTAATACCTCTTGCAGGATGACCAGGCCATATGGGCATTATGCCACTTGAATTGAGTGATGCAGTTGTCCTTTTGAAACCCTCCCTAGGTCTATGGAAGTTGAGCTCTGTGTCCATTAGTTTTCCTCCTCCCCTGCTACCTGGCCAACCTCTTCTTTTGTAGAGGTGGATGCACTTTGTGAAGGTTCCTGGGGTGAGGGCCACTATGGAGTCCAGGAGCAAGTTGGGTCTCTCTTTCTTTGCATGTTGAGACCTTACTCCCCAACCCTTTTAGAGCCTTTTGGCCTCTTCTTATATAGGTCACATCCTTGTACACTTTTTAGTGTAGCACATCCCCACTTTTTTGACACATGGGTGAAAGTGTAGCTCCTTTGCTCCCTTTCAGGAGTTCAAACGCAAAGACTGTTTGGGTAATTTCAGTCCAGATGTCCCTGAGAAGGAACCACAACCACAAGAGCTTGAGGCCTAGTTTGTATGAACCATTAGGAGAGTCACCTGTGAAAATAGGAGAGGGACCCACGGGATTACATGAGTGAGACCTATGTGTTTCTCGATACTGTTTTGTCTTCCATATTCTGTGTCTATGACAGCTTGTCAACCACAATCAAGTTAAGTAAACTTTTGGTTCTGGTGTGGATGGTAGCAGTAGGAGTATCCTCTGGAGCACTCCCTGTAGTAAGCCTCCCCAAGCCTGATGGTGGTTGGGGTACCCTCGATGGTAGTGCAGGATAGAGTACTCAGGAGACAATGTTGAATGGTGCATAAACTCAGTTTACTAAAGTAAATCAGGTAAACAACGCCGTTCCTTAAAATGGAGGCAAAGACTTGATAACCATTTTGCTGGAACCAAAGCTTGGTAATAGTAAATAGTATGCTCCTAGTCTTCCACAAAACAACCAAATAACCTAAAGTTTGATCAATCTGTTCTGAGGTTCATAGGTTGGGTTGTAGTTAGTAGGGTGGTCCAAAAAGTCTTTCACAGTTTGTGTCACCCAGACTTGTTTCCCCCCCAAAAAATGAGCAGAGCTCTGGCCCAACTCCTGGCTATGATATTGACACTTCAGCTGATTTATACTTATAGGTTGGGTCAGTATGACACACATCTACCTCCAATCTTTTCTCCTGAGGAGCAATGGCACTAAGGCGGGAGAAGACTCACTATCCCCTCCCTTCTTTAGAATGATCTAAATGATTGAGGGATGTAGCATGGGCCTATCTCCAACCTTAATGGTTCTGCCCAGTTACAGTAGGCAAAAATACATCAAACAGCAAAAAACACTCAGGAAAAAATTAGAATTTACATTTCTTTGAGACGCCACATGACTTTCTTTAGGATATATATTGTGATGTACAATCCTCTGGGCACCAACAATGGACTGCTTCTTGGTCTGCAATGGTTCCTCACTTCTAGAAGCAAATGTTCATAACATTTCAGAAGGGCGTAGCCCCATATACATGATCAGTAGAAGACGCGTGGCTGGGAACTGGTAGGTCCATGAGGGCATCTCAGTAGTAGGGCTGAGCTGATCTTGAGATTTCAGGATCATTTTTAAAATCCGATTTTCAATAATTTTCCAGTCGATCTCGATCGTGAAATTTGCTCGATCGCTGATCGGGATCCGATCTTTCCCAATCCTGATCGCTCAACCCTACTCATGATATATACATGAATGGGGTTGAGCCAATCTTGAGATTTCAGGATCGTTTTTAAAATCCGATTTTCGATCATTTTACAGCCGATCCCGATCATGAAATTTGCTCGATCGCCAATCGGGATCCGATCTTTCCTGATCCCAATCGCTCAACCCTACTCAGTAGGCTTTGTTCACCTTAATCATTTACTTTCCTTTATTCTCCATCCCATACCAATTTTTGATGCATGTTTTTTTGGCTAGGGATTGAGGAGGCGTTTCATGGGTTGGTGTAGGATAGCGTCTGACAGGCCATGACTAATTTTTATCAGTGATGCCAGGGCAGATCATGGTAAGCTGCGGGCAGTCTTCTCGATGTAGGTTTTATAAATGGATCAGCAGATAATGCTTTCTTGAGTCATTTTATTCTTAATGGAAACTTTATCTCCAATTTCTGGTAATGGTTAAATTGCAAATATTGACGAGCCAGACGGGATAAAATGGGCGACTGTCTGAAGTCGGATGGTGGGTGTAAATTGTATTAATACGTCGAGGAGATTTCCATTTTCTGAAAGTTTATCATTTGTAAAGCTCCGCATGAACATAACAACCGCATAATATAACATCATTATTATGCAAATGCGACACATAATGCAGGTCTGCATGGACGTATAAATACAGGGAGGCACCAGAAAAACAATGAGCAGTGTTAATATTTAGATGCTTTAATGCTTTCTCTGACTCATTCTTACCCTGTGAAATAGGAATAAAGCTGCAAGATGAATCATCTTCTGTGGTTACACCATACGCATCGTTGTACTAATGATTATTCTTACAATACAAAAAGAAGTGGAAAACACAAGCAAATTAGATTGTATTTCTAAAGTAACACAACTTATAGTACATTCCAACTGTATGAAGCTGGACATGCACGTGGAAAGGAATACATAGCCCGAAAATTACCTATTTTTGAACATGAAGTTTTCATGTTAAATAAATTTTTGAAGAAATTTTGATATTTTAAATAAATTTTCATTACTACTACACACACACACACACACCCATATATATATATATATATATATATATATATATATATGATCAAAATCTTGCAATTTTAACTCTGGCCACTGAGCCTAATAATATACAGACACTTTCCAATTTAGTAGTTTTTCTTTGCAGCAGTCAATTCATTTCTTTCACAGAAAATATTACAATAGAGATAACACCTTTACCTATAACACCGATGACTCATTGTTACATCCCCTACTGACAATAGATGATGTCACAACTTCCCCATCCATTCCCCATGCCTGCACAGAGCACGTCTAGAAAACTCTCCCATAGATCTCAATAAATCAGCTCCAGTCTATTGCTTCGTATTGCTATGACTGCTGTAAAGCATATCTCTAAATGCTGTTAGCTGAGTAGAGGAGAAGCTCAGGCGGCAGGACAGTCCCCATAATCAGAGGGCTGCAAAATGTATATTGCTGTAGATCCTATTTTACATAGCAATGTATACTGTTATATGTATGTAATATATAGGTGTTTATCCTCTTAAATAGGTTGTCACACTTTGTGTAGGGGCAGAGACTTGAGACTGACTGGTGCAACCCAACAAGAGTCCTGGAGTAGGGAAGGAGACCAGGAGTCTTCTCTGATCTCTGGGAAAGTGAGGTAGTACCGAGAAATTTGTGAGCTTGAGGGTGATCCCTCTATGATTTAGAGATGTTACAGCCAGCCCAGTTCTGGACAACAGTCTTAATCAGAAGAAAGAAAGATGTCCCAACCTAGTCTAGGTATCAAAGAATTGCATGCCAACCTGAGAGCTGAGGATAAGTTGTACATGATCCTCAGAATAAAGACCCGGACTTAACCACAGGATGGACAGGGCGCCCTGCTGATATCCTTCGGGATCTTCTGTGACGAAGAAGAAGAGTGGCACTTAGGAGGACTAGAGACCATCTCAGTGAGGAAATCTCTCAAACTGCAACCCAGAGTACCATCTGCCAGCTTAGCCCAAACTCACAGTGGTGAGAACTATAAGGGTATGAACACACTGAGATTTTGATTCAGGCCCAATCAGGAGCGGGATGCTGCAACGCAATGCCAATGCTGCATCGGCATCCCGTCGTGGCTAGCCGTGTGGAAGGCAGAAAAGGTTTCCACGACCTTTTCCTCCGTGTGAACATACCCTAAGAGCCTCACCTCCAAGTCTAGAAGCTGTTATCCTGCATTGTATCTTAAATAAAGTTACAACTTACCATGTTTACCTGAATACCTCCTGAGTCTTATTTCTGCACGACCATCATGGACACTCCATATCCCATCAGTCTCAAGAAGGCTGACAACTAGGACATGCCCTGGGGAAAGGCTACCTTTCGCAGTCTGAGGGGGTGCAACCAGGCCCAGAGGGGTATAGGGCCCGAGGTCAGCTGAAAATGGCCCTGGACCACCATGGTAGAAGTGGGGGAAAGTGTAGTAACCCAACAGCTATGCGTATTGTTAATGGAATGCGGCTCAGCTATCTCCAGGCCCCTTTTCCAATACTTAAACTCACCTCTTCTGGGCTCAGCATATTCTCCAGGGCTCTTCCAGCCTGTGACTGAGGTCATGTGCCCCAGACATCACTTCTGGGGCCTGTGATTGGGCCACAGTGGTCATATAAGACCTCCAGCGTAATGACGTGATCGCGCTCCCCATGGCAGTTGAGGCCCAATTACAGGCCCCAGCAGTGACATCTGGGCCACGTGACCTCAGTCACTAGGCAGAAGGAAGATGCTGAAAACAGGCGGATGGGCCGAAGATGTCCAGGAAAGATGAGGCAAGGTAAGTATAAGTGTTATTTTTAATTACCCAGCCTGGACTCTGGGGTCTGAGGAGACCGCAGTGTATAATAATAAGCATCAGCTCTAGGAGGGCTCTTTGGGGCATAGTATACTGTGTGTGGGCCAGTGTGGCGCATATAATACTGTGTGGAGGCCACTGTGGAGCACATAATACTATGTAGGGGCCACCATGGAGCATATTATACTGTGTGTGGGCCACTGTGGAGCATATAATACTGTGTGGAGGCTGCTGTGGAGCATATAATACTATGTAGGGGGCCACTGTGGAGCATATAATACTGTGTGTGGGTCACTATGGAGCATATTATACTGTGTGGGGGCCACTGTGTAGCATATTATACTATGTAGGGGCCACTGTGGAGCATATTATACTGTGTGGAGCATATTATACTGTCCCAATATTGTTTACATGCCGGACACTGCACTGCTCACACACCATATTGTGGATAACTGTAGTTGAGGGTACTAAACCTGTACCCCAGTATGATCATCCTCCTGATGAATATCAATGGTTGCCCCAGTATGATCATCCCCCTGATAAATAACCATGGTTGCCCCCCACTGTGGAGCATATTATACTGTGTGGAGGCCACTGTGGAGCATATTATACTGTCCCAATATTGTTTACATGACGGACACTGCACTGCTCACACACCATATTGTGGATAACTGTAGTTGAGGGTACTAAACCTGTATCTCTTTCAAGTATTTGAGATATTGCTATAGCACCCATAACCATCACTATCAAGAATTCGCTCTAGGGAGAGGGTAGGAGGCCTTGGACAAAAGTTTGCAATGTGACCCACAATACTTTAATTACGCCACTGGCTACAACCACCATCAGATACACTGCAGACCCCCTCTTCACTGCACCAGCCCAGGAGGAGAGCTGGAGGAATTGGTCAAGTACTACAACTCCCCGCCTCAAGGCTTCCTCCAATGGGTTGTTTCCTACAGAAAATGGAAATAAAATATCTATGATAAGAAAATGAAAACAAATAATATATACAGTATTTCACTATCTGGTTTTAAGAAATGGCAATACATTCCTTTTAACCCAAAAGCGGTGATTCACATTGCTATAGAAGGAGGAGATAAGAAGAATGAGAAGAAATTTATCAGATTGAATAGTAGAGCAGCTGAATCCTCAGTGTATCATATCCCTCTATATGTTATCTCACTGTGACACCAGGAGAAAGACAATGAGCCCAACATGATACACATCTATTGGATATACATTTCTGCCGTACAGTATCAGGATAAATAGCTGTAGTAGCCTAGGGAACCGATGGGCTCGCAACCAGTGAAACCAGTGAGCACCAAAGAGATAAATAACATATAGAATAGAATATCCTGAAAACAAGGATTCTACTTCTGTGGCCACCAATTAATATATTTACTAACAAATATAGGGAATTTAGATAAAATTTCCCCAGTATAATCAGATCCTGATGAATAGCCATGGTTGTCCCAGTATGATCAGCTCCTGATGAATAGCCATGGTTGCCCCAGTATGATCAGCTCCTGATGAATAGCCATGGTTGCCCCAGTACGGTCAGCCCCTGATGAATGGATATGGTTGCCCCAGTATGATAAGATCCCTGATGAATAGCCATAGTTGCCCCATTATGATCATCCCCCTGCTGAATAGCCATGGTTGCCCCAGTATGATCAGCTCCCTGATGAATAGCCATGGTTGCCCCAGTGTGATCAGCCCCTGATGAATAGCCATGGTTGCCCCAGTATGATCAGCCCCTGATGAAAAACCATGGTTGCCCCAGTATGATCAGCCCCTGATGAATAGCCATGGTTGCCCCAGTATGATCAGCTCCTGATGAATAGCCATGGTTGCCCAAATACAGTAAGCCCCCTGATGAATAACCATGGTTGCCCCAATATGATCATCCCCTTGCTGAATAGCCATGGTTGCCCCAGTATGATCAACCCCTGATGAAAAACCATGGTTGCCCCAGTATGATCAGCCCCTGATGAATGGATATGGTTACCCTGGTATGACCACTCCCTGATGAATAGCCATGGTTGCCCCAGTATTATTATCCCACTGATGAATAGCCACGGTTGCCCTAGTATGATCAGCCCGTGATGAATAGCCATGGTTACCCCAGTATGGTCAGCCCCCTGTTGAATAGCCATGGTTGCCCCAGTATGATCAGCCCCTGATGAATAGCCATGGTTACCCCAGTATGGTCAGCCACTGATGAATGGATATGGTTTGCCCCCGTAATAGTGCCCACAACACTCCTTCAAGTAGTTAATAGGGGGTCTTCTGCAGCACCCCCACCCCCATATATGACATAATTCAAACATTCATTCATGTAACTTAAATGGTAACAGAGATTTCCTTTCATTAAAAAAAAAACAAAAAACCCACAAACAGTGCCACTCATTTCTATGGGTTGAGTGTGGTACTGCAGCTTCTCAATAGAATAGGGTTAAGCTACTTGGATAGGACTGAGCTGCAATACCAAACACAAACCCCTGAACAAAAATGATGCTGTTACTAGCATAAAAGTAGGATATTCTCTCTTATCTCACACGCCTTAGCGAGTTTCGCGGTACGCTCATTATGGTAATTGGTGTTTGGTGACTTCATAGCTTTTCACACTAGCAGCCATTTAACTTGGACAGCTCTAACCTCTAGGACTGCGGTAATATAATTATGGTGACTGAGTTACTGATCCAGGGTATAAGTGCTGGGAATTTCCTTTCCACCCACATGAGCTGAAGAAGTCATGCAGATCATAGTCGACTTTAATCTATCACCTCTTTATACCTTCAGCTACGAAATCTAAGACCGCGCAATGAGAGAAAGTCAAACAAAACCGGCTTTGCAAGGCTTGAAACCTTTTTTATTTCAAAAAATTTGCAAGAAATCTTAATTGTAAAAAAAAATTCGACTTGTAGCAGCTATGAATATCTATGTATTTCCATGACTACAGACTACAAACAAACCCTTTGTAGACAGATCCTGAAATCATACTCCCTAACATGACTGCATCCAGCCGCGCACTCTGCTTCAGACTAGGCCCAATGAGTGGACCTAGAGCGGAGGAGGGAGTGTCTTCAGGCCGAATCGCGAGGCGAAACAACCTGAAGAATGAGCATGTCGCTAATTTTTCCAGGAGCCGGAACAAACTGGCTCCTGGAAAAAAGACCTGAGCGGCTGCCATTGATTTCAATGGGAGACGTCTTTTTGGTCACGATTTTGAGGTGGATACGTCCTCAAAATCCTGACCAAAATATTCCTTGTGAACTTACCCTTATTTGTTTTAAGTTCAGATAGATAAGTGACTTTATTATACTCTGGGGTCTCAGCAAGAAAGAGCACCGGACACTGCAAGGAGATACAAAAGAGTTGAGGGAAGTTGAGCATAAATGTTCTTTTTATTTTTTTCACCTCCCCTGAGCCTTACCTATTATATTCTGAATAATTTACTACAATGCTTGTCACAGCAGCCATTTTAGCTTGTCCAAGATGAATACCCAATTATTCGGTTTTGTTAAAAAATTAATAATTTGGAATATTCGGGTCAAACTCGGGTCATATTAAAGGGAACACCTGTGAAAAATCCTTTAAAGGGGTTGTCCATGATTTTCTTTAGGCCTATCCATATAATAGGCTATAAATATCTGATCATGGGTGGTCAGAAGCTGGCCCCCAAACACAGATAAGGGCCACTTCCAATGCCCTTACTATACACAGAATAAATCAGTTGGATCTGTGCGCTGCATAGTGGCCGGGCATTGGTACTACAGCTCAGCTTCCACTGATTTCAATTGCCCCCCACTAAAAGAGGACCTCTTGCAACATCAACTCTTTCAATTCTTCAATAGTCGAGCACCTAGTAATATTAGTTTCAGCACCAAATATGCTGACTAGGCTCTCTACAGTCAGGTGGGCGGTCCTTGGTTGGAGCAGACAGTCTGGGATGGCCCACTTGACAGAAAAGAGCCTAATTAGCATATTGGATGCTGAAACTAACAGCACTGATTGCTCAGGAATTGTGGGGGTAGAGAAAAAATTCCAACTGTGCCAGAATCAGTGAAGCGGCGCCTATTGACGGGTGCAGAGAGGTGGAATTATCGGAAGTGGTGAAAGGTCTTCTTTAAGCAGTGACTATGTCTAGGGGAAATCGCAGAAACTGAATTACGGCGAGAATGTCTGCTTCTGAACTAATTTGTGATGTTTCGCTGTGGAGCAGATGGTGTTTGTCACTTTGATGGTAATTTCCATCTGTTTATAAACAACTTCACGTTCAGCATATTGCATAGCATGTGTCCTGCTTTCAAGCTCTTCTGCCACATTCAACACTAGAGGAACCTGAAATGTGAGTCACACTGGAAGCACAGGTTGTTCTGCGGCCATTAGGTATTGTGTTATCATTTGTTTGCTACAGATATATAGCTCTGATGACGCTATCTGGAATGTGCATCTGCCTCTGTGTTCTGCATTGTACTGGATAAACATCATATCTAACCTACAAAAATAAGAGATTGCATTACCCAGTTACTTATCATATTAAGATGAATGGTGCGGGGAGGGGCAGACCAAAAATCACATCAAAACAGCATCGCTCTGACCGTACAAGTGATCGGTCAATATGTAATAGCCTCTTATGGAAAGCCTTAAAATGAATGTATTGCCCATTTTTTTCTCTCCTCTGTTTACAGCATTTAGTGATCTGCTTTACTGCATAGTCATGCCATGGGTAGCAGTAGTCTGGAGCCGGGCCATTGAGGTCTATGGGAGAGTTTTCTTGGCATATTCTGTGTAGGGAGCGGGAGTAGATTAGCTGTGACTTCATCTATTATCAGTAGTGGACGTGATGATGGGTCAGTGGCATTACCAATGGAGGTGTTAACTTCTATTGTAATCCTTCCTGTGATATATATAATATCACAGGCAGGATTACAATAGACGCTAACACCTCTATTGGTAATACCACTGACCCATCCTTGTAATTATAATTAGAGAAACTCAAATTGGTTTGTAACAAACCAGATTCATCCTGAATATTCCAAATTGTTTGTTTTTCAATGAAACCAAATAATTTGGGATCTGTCTCGAACAAGGGTGACAAAAATGATGCTGGGTATGCCCAGCGTTGAAGGCCGCAAAGAGGCAGACACAGAATGGCGGATGCCATAAGGAGGCCCAAAAGTGTTAACAGAAGGTGAGTATAATTTTTTTTATTTTTGTCACCTCCCCTGGACTTGAAGAGATCCTAGAGTATAATAGATTCACTTCCAGTTCTATTGAAACAACTTTGGACCAAAACAAACCGGAGGATCGCTTTATCCAAAAACGGGATGATACGAATCTTCAGATGTTCACCCATCTTAATAAATAATAAATGCATTGAAAAAAAAGAATTGGCAATTGTCAGTCTATTATTAGGCTTAGTAAACAGAGTGAAAATTACAGGATACAATACATAGTGACATGAAGAATAAAATCATCAAATGTTCCTAAAAAATACATGCAATATAAAAACTTGTTTTAAAAAATAAGCCATTTTTAGTGAAACATTCAACTTAAGAGGATTTTTTTTTGCTTTGCTTTAATAGGCATAATGTAAGATACTCCTATTCTTCTTAAGAAGAATGACTGCTGACTGAAAAGTAGAGATTCGTAGGTTTATTACCAACAATGCATTTGAGGATTGTACTGACCACTTTCGGTCGATACGGTCTAGATAAATGCTGACCACTTTCGGTCGACTTGTTCCAAAAAATGTATTCCTTGGAATAAAGGGAGAAAGAAAACTACTTATCTCTAAGAGTCTGTAATCGTCAATGGCCATCTAGCTGTCTCCTGTATATGGCATGAGTGTTATCTTGAGATCTAGCAGTCTGAATGTCATGCTTTAAAGGTGTTTTACAGGTTAACAAATATTGGTGACTGATCCATAGGACAGGTAATTAATATTGGATTGATGAGGCTCCAACATCTGGCACCGCCGCAGACCAGCTGTTCTTAGAAGTCAATGTAACTAACATAGATTGGAGCCTGAAGAACAGTTCCATTCTATTGAATGGGAATTGAGTTGCAGTAACCTGGCATCGCCACTAGATAGACAAAGGAGCTGTGCTTTTGGCACGGGTCTCAGTGTTAGTTCTGACACTGGCTGGTTGGTAGGGGTGCAGGGTGTCAGACCAATGATGTGATATTCTAACAAGAGGCCAACAATATTTGTAACCTGGAAAAGGGTATGTTCACATGGCAGAATTGAGTGCTGATTTTGAGGCGGATTCCTCTTCCATTTTCCTGAATGACCGGAGCAGGCCTGAGAGACCACTGAGACCTGTAATGGGGCTTTGGGTCAATCACAGGCCTCAACATGTTGCTGGGGCTGCTGACTTCATTCAAGGGGCATCGCCCTGATGGTAGAAAAAGCACAAGGTCAGCGTAGCCATATTATCTTAATCGAGAATTATTCGTCATACCAAAAGAGCCATTATACCTGCAAAACTAGGTAAGAACATCACGATGAAGCTTTTTATAAAGCCATTAAGAACTGATTATCAATTAAATCATTAACCATAATTAAGAGTTAAGTATAGGCCATGCAATCTATGGCGGCCATTGTCCGGGGAATGGTTATTCTTGCCGTTTGGCATTTTCATGAGTAAGATAGCAGCGCATTCAGGTTCACAGGCTTCTGCTGGCTCGCGTACAGTCATGTGTTTTTCATGTGTTGAAAGACGGAAGGGACGTGTGCCAAATGCATTCTTTGTTTTACTGTCAGTGCCGTATTTGTCCCGTCCTATTTACATTCCAGGATGTGACTGTCACAAGTTCCACACCTTTAAAGCTCGATCTGGATTCTGCAATCTAATCTAGAAGGAGATGCAGCCGAAACTATAGCTAAAGCTTCACTAGGTCAATATTTTTGGATTTTTTTTAGGAGCATTTGCAAATGGAAAGGGTCTACGCTAAGTGTAATGGAACTTTAAGATGGGCAGAACCAATTGAGGTCTGAGCTGGGAGCAAAGAGAATTCCCCCTTTTTAAATTGGTACACTCGAAGGGGGTTTTCTGGCAGAAAAAGAATGAAAAAGTCTGACTTTTTTTGTGTTTTGTGCAAAAATTTTCACCTTTTTTTTCTCTTCTCTTTCACACTGTCCTTAAAGTCTTCTAGCAGGGACATAAGCCTATGTAAGCTGCCCTCACCCCTTGCCTAGGGTCAGTAGACAATTGAAGTGTATGTGAGAAGAGAATAGAAGTGTTTGTGAGAAGAGTTTTTGGACAGCCTAAAGCCTATGCGTTTCGGGCCGGGCGTGACACCCTTGGGCCTATACCCCTTGTAGGTAATTTTTTGCATATTGTCAGAGTAGAGTATACTTTTGGAAAGGAGAACTGTTTTACCATCTTTAATTCTGCACTCCTAAAAACAAAGGAACCCGACTATCATCAAGCAGGAGACGTTACAACAAAGGGTGCCCTGGAGGAACCTTCTACCAACATCTACAGTACAGGCCATCGGTTCACTGCCTAAACCTTGCTGGGGGTTTCGTAGAGACTTTACCACATGAACCCAACTGTGACAAGTTATTAATAATCCTACATAATCCGCTACTGGATTGTTCCAATTGGATATTATAGAGACTCCCTACTTGGGACCCTGTATAAGTCAGATCAGGGAGCTTAGCAGATCCCAATCTGGAAGACCTGATCAATCCATTAGGCTTAGATACTGATGACTTATCCTTGGAATAGTACATCAATATCAGATTGTTGGGTGTCCGGCATGTTCCGAATCTACAGTGTAGATCAGGAAGCAGACAACTCTGTACACTGTGTACTGACTATGCTGGGGCACGATCTCTCAGATCCTATTCAGCTGCAGCTGATCAGTAGGAGTGCCAGATGTTGTTCCCCTGCCAATCAGATATTGATATCCTATTCTAAGGATAGGTCATCAATATATAAATAATGGACAACCTCTTGGACAATCTTTAACTCTCTTCTGTCTATCAAGTATTTCAGGCCTCCTACCTTAAGGAACATAGAGGAGAGCTTCCCCAGGTAGGAAAGGATTGTCTGATAAATGGAAGACATTATCCAATATTGAGCTTGGTTTTGGCCTGTTCTGCACTTGTTGACTTCATGATATGGGTTGTATGCTATATGGTGTTTTATGTGTTTTCAACATTTGTCTCCATATCTCCTACCATGGTGGAGAGTGTGCCTATTTTATGATGGGGCATATGCCTCCTCATAAACCCTCTTTCAGTAATATAATAGTAATAAATCTAAATGAGAGTGATGAAAGTACTGCAAAACAAAAAAAAGTTGCAAATTTTTGTGCAAAACCTTTTGCGAAAAATGGAAACCCAACACACTTAGAAAGCGGTTACCTGCCAGGTTTCTGCTCGAAAAATTTGGAGAGAAAAGTCCTGCACATTTTTCAAGCGGAATGGGAGATGGAATCCCCAAACAGAAACGTATCAGAAAATCACGGCCGCAAAATAACACGGCGTATACGTTCCAATGGGAGCTTTTACGGTGTGCAAACTCTCACACGCCGTATACGTGCCAGGTCAGGAGGCACGTTACTCCGTGTGAATGGACCCTATCATGTAGGAATAGCCTTAAGAAAGGCTATTCTTCTCCTACCTTTAGATGTCTTCTCCGTGCCGCCGTTCGGTATATAATCCGGGTTTTCGTCGGTATACAAATGAGTTCTCTCTTAGCACTGGGGGCGGGCCCCAGCGCTCAAACAGCACTGGGAGCGTTCCCAATGCTGCGAGAGAACTCTCCAACGCCGCCTCCATCTTCTTCAGGAACGGGCTCTCTTCGCGTCTTCTTCCGCGTGTTCTTCCGGTGGAGGCTTCAAACTTCTAGGCCTCAGGCCTAGGGCAAAACCGACTGCGCATGCCCGCCTGCCACAAGAAAATGTTTGCTTACACAGTATTGTGAGTGGACATTTTCTTGTGGCTGGCAGGCATACGCAGTTGGCTGCCCGAGGCCTAGAAGTTTGAAGCCACCGACGGAAGAAGACCGGTCCTGAAGAAAATGGAGGCGGCGCTGGAGATTTCTCTTGCAGCATTAGGGACGCCCCCAATGCTGTTTGAGCATTAGGGACTGCCCCCAGTGCTGCAAGAGAACTCATTTGCATACCGACGAAAATCGGATTATATACCGAACAGCAGCACGGAGAAGACATCTAAAGGTAGGAGAAGAATAGCCTTTCTTAAGGCTATTCCTACGTGTTAGGCAGAAAAAAAATGATTTTTAATGATAGGATCCCTTTAAGAATGGTTCTCTGTACAGGCACATAGAGGGTTTGTCCCAAAGAGTGGACCCCATTCAATAATGCCACTATACTGTACATAGTCAAGGGTTGTGATGGGGATAGATCAGTAACATCGAGCCTGATATAATGATGTGAAGAGTTAATAAGTAGAAGGAGTTCAGCAGCGCAGCTCTTACCTCAAGGTTAATGCTGCACACATATAAGACATTATTAATGTTACAAACATAGCAATCTGTACAGGAGGGAAGAACGGAGAAAATAGTTTTAATGGGAGTTGCTCTTTAACTTTGCGAGTACATTGTGTATTGCTATAAAACTATGCACTTATTGTGACATAACCGTAAGCATGAGCAGAACGCCGAGTATAAAGAAGAAGGTACAATATGCTGAAGAATGTATTCATCGCCCTTTCTAATAGTCCTTCTTATTGCGTATTTATGTCATTTCAAACAACAGAATTTAAGGCAATAGAGGTAAACACAATGGGGGAGATTTACCAAGGCTAGGGATGAGCTGATGTTGAAATTTCAGGATTGTTTTTAAAATCCGATTTTAGATCATTTTCCAGCCAATCCCGATCATGAAATTTGCTCGATTGCCGATCGGGATCCGATCTTTCCTGATCCCGATCGCTCAACCCTTTTAATGATATATACATGAATAGGCTTGAGCTGATCTTGAGATAATCTCCGACCTTGATCCCACCAGAAAAGATTGGGATTGGAATTCCGATCGTAATTGTGAAATTTACTCGTTCGCTGATCAGAATCCGATCTTTTCTGATCCCGATTGCTCAACCCTAACCAAGGCCCGGAGGTTTCTACACCAGTCTCGATAATCTTTTGCTCCTTTGGGGGGGATACGCTTGATTTATGACAAGACGGACTTCACATCATTTATCGGGCTCATCCTCTACTGGGTCCTGCACTTGTACTGAAACTTGAGGCAGAGATGTACAGTAAGTTGAAGCTCTTGGTCCCAATGCAATATCTGTAATGGTGCCCCTGTTTCACACTACTATATTACTGGTGTCTTCTTTCTCCGGGTACTCCGGTTTCCTCCCACACTCCAAAAACATACTGATAAGGAATGTACATTGTGAGCCCTATATGGGACAGTGACTGACAATACCTGTAAGGTGCTGCAGTATATCATGGTGATCATAAGCAAAATACATAAATAAATGATTGTAATCTGTACTGTGATTGGGCATCAATATCAGCAGAGGAAGAAGGTTTAAAAATTCCACCATTCAATAGTTTTCTGAAAATATAATTTTAATGGCCTGGTTAGGATAGGACATCAATATCAGCGGATGTCACAACTCCTTCAGGCTTTGGCCCCACGCAGTGGCATAACTAGGAATGGCGGGGCCCCATGTTGAACTTTTTGCATGGGCCCCCCCCCCCCCCGACCAATGCCAAAGACCCATCGTAGCCCCTGCACACACTATTACGCCCCATAGTGGCCTCTTCACACACTATTACGCCACACAGTGGCCCCTATACACAGTATTTTGCCCCATTGTGAACAGCCATGAACAATTATTATACTCTGGGGTCTTTTCAGGCCCCAGAGTATAATAATCAGAGACCGGGGGAGCCCAACATCAAAAAACCACTGTCACTTACCTATCTCCGGCTACGCTGCAGTCCTTGGTGGTGTCAGCCATCTTCAATGACGTCCAGGATGTCACATGACCTGGGACGCAGGTCCCGGTCATATGACGTCATCGACGTTACACAACTAGGCCCGAAGCCTGTCTAGAGCGCGGAGAAGTAAGTAACACAGTTTTTATGTTCCCTTACTGCTCTTGGTGCTCCGATCATTATACTCGGGTGCCGAAAAGACCTCTGCCTTAAAGGGGTTTCCTTGGACAGAACTATGATGACCGGATAGGTGAAATGTCAACCATATCTGATTAGTACAGGTCTGTTACCCAAAACGTCACAGATCAGCTGGAAGAAACAACTGTAGCATTAGGGTAAACACTGCTGACACTTCACTGGTTACCAAGCACAGCGACTTACATTGTGTAGGTGCTGTGCTTGGTATTGCAGTTCAGCCCCATTCACTTGAATGGTACTGAGCTGCTGCCGTACCACGTGATCCACGAACATGACGTTATCAGCACAGGAAAGAGGCCACAGTCTTCCGGAATGTTGCAGCCTCTTCAAACAGCTGATTTGTGGGGTCCAGGGTATCGGATCCCACGGATCAGCTATTGATGATCTACTTAAGGATAAGTCATCAGTAGTTCAGTCCTGGAAAACCCCTTTAAGGCTATGGCCCCATGCAACGCTTTTCACAGCGCTTTTCCTCTGTAGACTTTCTGCTTCCTTTATACCTATAGGAAAACTGCCGACGTTTCCGTAGATATAATTAATATGCTGCAATTTCCAAAACCGCAGCATGTCTGCTGGGTGAATTTTTCCACAAGGTGTTGATGGGATTCACTAGTGGGACGCCAGCCTAAAGAAGATATGGTGCCCACCGATATTGATGGCACATCCTAACCATTGGCCATCAATATTTTGAGCTCGGAAAACTACCTATAACACAATGCAATGCTGACATGACCTAATACTAGTAACAATACGCTATTATATATGACCTCTTTAGGGTTATTAAGACAAATAAGAATGAGGAAATGGTTAATTATTAATGCAATGCAATTTGTTTGCCCTCTTCAACCCACTGCCATCTTTAGATCATCTACAGATCCAGTTAAACAGGTTTCTATACATGACACAGATTTTTCAGCCTCTTGTCATTTTGCCATATTATTAACATTAATAGAACACATTTTAATAACTGTGTCTACATTGTACACATTGAGGTCTAACTGGTTTAGCTGCATATCATTGGACACCAGAATGTGGCTGCCCTGGAAGACCTGTGTACGCGTTCACACTGCTATAATGTACGTGTTCCACTTAGCATACATATCTATCATTAAGTCAGAACTAAACTCCTATTAGTTGTCCATCTGATCAATCTAGGTCGAATGTCAACCTGACCCATATCTTCGCCATAATCTATGGCTGACATGTAATTTAAACTCATGGCAGGTCTTGTCTCTCAGGGCTCGTTGGATCACTGAAATCAATCTCAAACGCTTGTGATAATTAGTTTGCCAGGTGAGCCCAATTAAAGAAAACCTACTTAAGGCTAAGGCCCCACGGGCCGTAATCGCAGCGCTAAAGCGCTGTGGAAAGAACCGCTGCGTGGTCACATTGCGGTTCTTTCCGCAGCGCTTTGAAGAGAAAGCGCACGGAGTTTTCCTCCACGGACTTTCTCTTCTCATTATGTCTATGGGAAAGCTGCCGGTGTTTCCGTAGATATAATTGACGTGCTGCGATTTGCAAATCGCAGCGTGTCCGCATTGCATTTTTTTCCGCAAAGTGGACATGGGATTCGCATGAATCCCATCCCCTTTGCTTGCGCTGTAAAACGTTGCGATTTTTCCCGCAGTGTCTCCGCTACGGGAAAATCGCGTCGTTTAGGTCCCATGGGGTCCTGGCCTAAGAAGGACGTTTCGCATTATTAAGCAGGTCATAGGTTTCAAGCAATATGGGAAAGAAAAAGGATATCTCTGCTGCCAAAAAGCATCAAATAGTGCTATGCCTTGGACAAGGTTTGAAAACATAGATTTAGTTTACAAAAACTTTAGTGTGATCATTGTACTGTGACTCTTCACAGTACAACGATCACACTATATTTTTGTGAACTATCTAACTATCTAGCTAACTATTTGTGGCTGATTCAGAGCACAGATGGGTTCATGCAGATAAAGGCATAATGAGGAAGGTTTCTTCCAGATAAATTAAGAGAGCCACTGCTAAAATACCATTACAAAGCAGCAAACATGGATTTGAAGCCTCTGGTGCCTCTATAGTCCCACAAACCTCAAGGTGTAGGATCCTCTAGAGCAGGGGTCCTCAAACTTTTTAAATAGTGGGCCGGAGGCAGAGCAAATCGCACAGACAGCGGGAGCGGTGCCCTCCAATAGGTAAAGTGAAGTGCGCTCCATGGCCTGGCCTGAGCTCCCCGGGAACTTCATTATAAATGCACGCCTGCCAGCGTTGTCAGCGGGGCCAGACAGAAGTGCTTGGCGGGCCGCATGTGGCCCTCGGGCCGCAGTTTGAGGACCCCTGCTCTAGAGGCTTGCAGTTGTGCATAATCCTACTATTTGGCCGCCCATAAACAGTGTTCACATGAAGAGCCCAGCTATACATGAAGACTGGTGAGCGTTGTGTAACCCTGGATGGTGCAGATGCATGGAGTAGCGGATGGTTGATGGATGGCCACCAAGTCCTAACAAGGCTTCCATGTCAGCAAAAAGGTGGTGGAGTCATGCTTTGGACCGGAATCATTGGGAGAGAGTTGTGCCTTCCGTAGCAAAATCATCTTCATGCATCACAATTCACCATCTCATGCAGCAAAAATAGTCATTGGCTGCTATGAGCATGAGAAGAGAGAAACTCATGGTGTGCTCACCATCTTCTCCTGACCTCAAACCTACTGAGAACCTTTGGAGTATCCTCAAGGATAAAATTTATTAGGGTGGTAGGCCGTTCACATCAAAACAGAGGCGACTCTGACATCCTTCAAAAGAAATTGAAGTAGAAAATATCTTAAAACTCACAAGTTAAATGGATGCAAGAATTGTGATGTTGATATCCAAGAAGATACCAGACTGGTGTAGATTTCGATACTGACGTGACGCATTTGTGTGCACCTGATCTATGAAGAGAGCCTCTTCATAGGCCAAGTGCACATTGCGCCAGATGGGGCTTTTATTGAGGATGGAAACAAACGTCTTAGTAAATTCTTCCCAGTGTGCGTAGGCTCAGTACAAACCAATTCGCCCATCTCTAACCAGTACATTTGGACAGTCCAGATATTCCCAACAGACTTGGCCCATGCGTACTTTTCATAAGATACCCCACACTACAGTAGGAGCGGGTTATAGAATTAAATCCTACTGACAGGTTCCCTTTAAGAAGAAAAACCAAGATTGAAAATTTAAGACCATTGACTCCAATTTTCTCCTGCAAAAATGTCAGGCATGGCCTCGGAGCTTGTTTTCTTCCATTCCATGTGGGCCTGTTTAGATGTTTGTCAGGCATTGTCCACTGCGTTCCCATAATAATACTACTGAAGGAAGGGAAAGGATGTGGTTTGATCTCTGATCTTTTGATCTGTGACTCATAAAGACCAAAGGCCTTTGTTCACAAATGACTTTTTGGGCCTGCTCTATTTTCAGATAATCTTCACTCAGAGTCTAAACATTAAGGCACATTCTCAAAATGTCAAGATGTCTCTCATAAAGCAGCTGGAGGAGGCGTTTTATGCAATTGGGCGAGGTCTTATGCACAGTAAACGCTGGGAATCCATGAATTATGACATGGACTCGCTGGAGAGTTTGGGGGATTCTTTTGGACTTTAATGTACAGATAAAAGGGAACTTGAGTGTCTACAGAGTTTTACAAGTTACATTGAACTAGGACTAGGACCTTATGGTGAACAAATAAAGGAATATTGGATGAGTCCTCTTCAAGGTAAAGATTTATTTTTCAGGTTTCCTCTGCTTCCATTATACCTATAGGGAAACCGTCAGTATTTACGTAGGTATAATTGTCATGCTGCGATTTCCAAAAACGCAACAGTATTGGTAACTGCAGCGTTTCCGCTGCAGATATTGTTCTGCAATGCATGGATGGGATTCCCTACAATTCCATCCACTTTAAAATGCTGTAAAATGCTGTGGTTTTTGCCAAGGCGTTTAGGCCACGTGGGGTTCCGGCCTTATACTCCAGGGCGCTGAAGAGATTACAGAGTATAATAGTGGTTTATGAGTGGAGAACCCCAAAAATTTCAGGTTTGGGAAAACCAAAATGATGGGGAATTTGTAACGAACCCTGCATGTCACAAACTGTTTTGCTGATCCTTATTCACATGCGGGTCAAACTTTTAGGACGGGCCAGGGCCTCTGCTGTCTAGTGCTGCGATCTCTGTCCAGTCACTGTTGGTTTCGGTGCTGGGGTAGGCCGGAGTCCTCCGCTTGAGTGTGCGGAAGTTCCGGTTCCCCCTAGCGCCGGGACCGGCACCTCCAGGGTCAGGGGGGTCAGTGGCGGCCCTAAGGCTATTTAGGCCTCATTTTGGTTTCGGTCCACCGCTGCTTATTCGTTTCCCTGTGGAATCAGCTCCCCTAAGCGATGAGCCTCTCCTATTCCCTGTCTCCTATCCTGCTACCGCCTGCCTCTTTCCCTGTACCTGGATTTCCTATGGATGCGTATGACCTGGCTTGCCTTAGGGTCATTCCGTGTCAAGTGAACCAATGATTTTTCCCTCTATATTTTTAATTCTTTTGAGATTCTGTTATTTGGTAATAGTGTGTCAGAGAATTCAAAATGTGAAGAAAAAAAAATTCTAGAAATTTTTTTGGATTTTTAATTGATTTTCAAAGTTCAGAAAAAGTGCGAATTTCTGTGTTGCCTGCCTTTACATTTCTCCTCATAACTCAGGCTAGAAAAAAGATAGAGAAACAAAATAAATGCCATTCTACTCAGAACTATACAGGCTTTCACCAAATATGTCACAAGAGTATCTTTGTTAATATTTTACCCATGTGAACGCAAACGCAAAATTTTAAAACGCATTTCCGAAAAAAACGTTATATTTAAAAATTTCAAAAAAATGCACATGGGCCTGCTATGCCCTTAGCCACATCTGTACCAAAATTCAAGTTGGGATCGCGATGGGATAATATTTTAAAATATAACTATTACAGTGTCATTCCGAAAATCTTGAATTCAGATCTGTTCAGCCTGTGGTCTAAAAGTGTGGGGTCTATATGTGAGATATGTACAGAGAATGATCCACCTCACAAAATTTTAATGTTAACTAGTGGTCAGACTAGCAGTATACAGGTCCTGTAATCTGACACTAGAGTGGGACCATCTATCTCAGAGGTGTGTTTCTGGTAGGACACTTATTGTAGTTCACCTCAGATAACCACAAGAAGATGATGATAAAAGGCCAGTAGTTTAAAAATGTCCTATTAATTGTTTGATTATTTCATATTTTATAGAATGAGGATTTATCTACTGGACTATTTTTCTTAATAAATTACATGTTTAGTGATATAATAAAAAACAATTGTTACATGTAGAAATAGGTGTTATAAATATTGGTTCTTGTACTCTTGTTAACATATAATTAGGATGAGACTATTTAGACCAGGGGTCCTCAAACTTTTTAAACAGTGGGCCGGAGGCAGAGCAGGTCGCACAGACATCAGGAGCGGTGCCCTCCAATAGGTAAAGTGAAGTCCGCTCCATGGCCTGGCCCGAGCTCCCCAGGAGCTTCATTATAAATGCACGCCTGCCGGCGTTGTTGGCCGGGCCAGACAGAAGTGCTTGGCAGGCCGCATGTGGCCCACGGGCCGCAGTTTGAGGACCCCTGATTTAGACAATCCCACTTGAGGATATGAGCAGCTTTTTTCTTTCGGTTTGTTCAATGCATTCAGGTTGAAAATGCTGAACAAGCTGTGTTCTGATGATAAGATGTATTTGTTCTGGCACTTACAGGATTTGTTTTTTATGTTTTTTTATTGTTGCATATAAATGTTGAATTCAGCAAGTTGTAATTTGAAAAGAAAAAAAGGAAGAAGCTCACACAAACATAAAATCAGATGATTCAAGGCTTAAAAAAAAAATAAAAAAAATTGATCCCAATTTGGTCCCAAGTTGAAAACCTGTACAAATATAACCAAGAAAACAAGTAACACAAATGCATTTTTTTCACAATTTTAAAACATACGTTTTTTTCACAATTGTGCATCAATATTTTGAATTTGATTTCTCTAAAACAAAATATACAGAAACATCGTCTTGTGACATGTCAAATGAAAGCCGGTACCGCTCTGAGAAAAATGACGCCTCTCCCACCTATTTATCTTAATTCTAGCCCAAGATATGTTAAAAAATGTAAAGCCATACCAGGCCAAAATTCACACTTTTTCAAAACTTTAGAAGTCTATAAAAAATTAACTGATGAAGAAAAAAATTCAAAACTTTTTATTTGTAATTAACTTAAGTTGTACTTCATAAAAAATAAAAATAAAAAAAATCTAAAGACTTCAGGTAAAAAAAATATTCCTATTTGGATCACTTGATATGGAATGACCCCTTACAGACTTCTCCTCCGTGATCCTGACTTGGCACCTTCCTGACCTCCTGTGTATGACCTTTGGCTTCCACCTGACCTCCCTTTTGGATTCTGTTTTGGCTACTCCGTTACCTCCAGTGTATGACCCGGCTTCCGAGACTATGCTTCTGCCTCTGCCTTCTGCTACCTCGTGACCTCCAGTTATCGACTCAGCTTGCTTGACCACGAATTTGTTCCTTGGGTATCTGTGTGTCTCCCCTGGATTACCCTCCTGCTCATCTGCTACTCCAGTCCATTCCACTCCCTTGAACTTCACTCTAAGGTCAATGTCTGGGTATTTCTGGGTCCTCCTACTTGGGGTTTGCTGGGTGTGCGTCGCTCTCTGGGCAGTTGCAGATCCGGGCCTCAGACTTTTACCAAGTACAACTCCACCATCAGGAGCTCTGCTGAAGAACTCCAGGGTCTGGTTCCGCTCTGGTTAGGAGGGCCTAGCATACCTAGGACTGTTTTTGCCTCAGTGCTTGGGGATTCTAGTTGCCCAGGACTTACTGAGTTATTTGTTGCATCAGGTTCTTAACACAAACAAGTCAGACAGGGTTCAAGTACTGCTGACCTTGAAGAGGAACATCTCTGACCCCTTGCTCCAGCCTAGAAGGCCTTAAGAAAATGGATCTCCATTATTAGACGTATTTCGGAACCTGCGTAAGATTTATGTACAGGGGCCACACACGGTGGCTCAGTGGTTAGCACTGCAGCCTTGCAGCGCTGGAGTCCTGGTGTTCATGGGCAAAAAAACATCTGCAAGGAGTTTGTATGTTCTCCCCGTGTTTGCATGGATTTCCATCCCATATTCCAAAAAAAGACATACTGATAGGGAAAAATGTACATTGTGAGCTCTATGTGGGGCTCACAATCTACATTTAAAAAAGGAAAGAAAAAAAAAATTTATGTACAATCACCTTTAGTAAAAAGAATCGTCATTAGAACCAGATAAATAGAACCAGCATCCATAACCATAATTGTCTAGAACAAGTTCCTCTTTTCCACGAAGGAGGACTTGTTTGCATATTCTTTACCCAGAATTCTCAGCAGGGCAGGTAAAAAGACTGCCTATGACACAGTTGGTCAATATGGTGTGGGAGAGATTGCTGCCAATGTTCAGAGTAGGCCGGCAGAGGTGTTATCTTCTATTGTGATTTGTACATCTGTGATGGAAATGAGGTGACTTTTTCAAAGAAAGTAAGTGTCAGCTTATTAATAGGTTTAGTGGTCACTGAGAAAATGGACACAGTTTACTTTTTATATATAGTAACATGTAAATTATCATTAAAAAACTTTTTTTTTTTTTTTTTTTGTAGATTGTGAGCCCCACATAAAGCTTTCAATGCACATTTTTTCCCTGTCAGTATGTCTTTGGAATATGGTATGCAAACATGGGGAGGACATACAAACTCCTTGCAGATGTTTTTTTTTGCCCTTGGGGGGTTTGAACACCAGCGCTGCAAGGCTGCAGTGCTGCTGACAACTGAGCCAGCATGTGGCCTGTTAAAAAACTTTTTCAAAGAATAAGTTTAATGTGAAAATGTGACACAAAAATAGGTAATTTTTCCCTTTTATAAATTCATGTGCAGAAGCCCTGAAACTTTTTGTCCACCAGCAAGTATAGTCTGATGGGCTTTATATGGACGGCCAAATCTGAATCATGTGCACATCCTGCACCTCTTACAAAGCAGAGAGAATAATGAAACACAATATTTGTCCAGAGTGGTCCCTCTCAGGGTATAATAGAGGGGCAGAGAGATAGCTGACATCTCATTAATAAGTGTCCATCTTGTATGATCTCACTAGTACACAGCATTGTCCAGCTCATTGTACCCCTACGACTATCCACCATAAATCAGAGCGGTGCACTGACAGGAGGGATTATCTAAGCACCACTCTCACTAACTCCAGCAACTCCCAAATAAAGGTTAACTGTGAATCATCAACCGTGAAGTCACACAATGAGTATGTTGGGGTAAATGTCAGTACAGCGAGATCAGTACAACAATAAGGCTGGACATGTCCTAGAATAGGACGGAGAATTTTTGGTGTTTTTTTGAAAAATAGATTGTGGTGACATCACAGGGATGTTGGTGTCAGAAGCTGCAGAATCATTGTCATTAATATGTCAGAAAGGGCGGTGATGTCACAGGTGATGTTTCCACAAGTGCAAGTTGATGATGTCACAAAGAGCCTTGGCTTTATCATGTGTAATGAAACCCATCAGCTGCTGCCATGCACGACCACCAATGTTTAAGACTACATGCTGCGGGTACGATGTCAACCACAAAATCTAATAGTGCTTGCGTCAAAGTGTCATGTTATTGATGAGCTTCATGTAACCGCTGAGGCCCAGTCACAGGCCTGAGGAGTGAGGACGGAGTAAGAGAGGACTGGGTTCCACGCCCGCGGAGATGAGGGAATGCGAGTGTCAGTATTTGTTTTTTTTCTCATCCTCCCCTGGGGCCATGCACTGGGGTCTTAAGAGTATAAGAAGAGCACTTCAGTTCACTTCGGGCAAACTGAGTGAATATTTACACAACAAATCTGGCAAGGTTTACTCAACTTAGAGGTTGTTAGGATAACCTAGCCTTCAGCCAGTGAGTTGGGCCTTGTCAGTATGTACTTATAGGTTCTTATGACAAAGCACCATCAGCTTTCCATGTCACCACACCTTCTGCTCGAAGAGAGAGCCAGCTTGTATCTATTCTCAACTGAACAGTTCCCCTGTTGTACCAGTGAGCGCACTTTGGTGTCCATGGCCAAAATGTGCCGTACATTTCCCCAAGACTGTTTGGAAAGAAAAGAACAGGTTTCAGGGTTGCTCTAGATTGTCACAATGGGAAGCGTGAGAGAATTGAGGAAGGAGTAAAGAGCAATGTCCACTACTGTCCATGTGTGTATGGTCTATATGTGCGGAACTTAATTGTTGCAAGTGAACGTGTCTCCATGTTACTGTGTTGTACCCCGAGCATAACCTTTTCCAACTTCTACCCTGCCTTCTAAGCTTTATTCACACCCATCATCAAGGGTACTTCATAATACCACCAGATGGGAAACCTACAGATTCAGAACCTACAGAAAATTCTTCACCATCATCCCCTCATCTCTGTGCTGTCTCAGGGCATGTAAGAGGATTCTGAGCCCAAACCACCATGAGCAGTGCTGCCGCCATCTTGGGCCTCCCCTTACTTCGTCATTTCCACACCGTTATCCCTGGCACTTTGCACATATATCATTTTACCCATCAACTTGGTCATTTTGTGAAGGCTTTTTCAGTTGTCGGATGGTACTTGGCCGCTTTGAACGTGGAGTTTCTAGAGTGTTGTAGAAGCAGCATCAGGATATTTATTGTCAGATGTCGACATCTCTGAACTGGCCTATAGAGAAATGTTGTGGTAGCAATAATTGGGGCATCTTTTCACCATCCTTTGTGGAGCTATTAAATTGCAGGGGTGTAGAGATAGGAAGCGCAGAGGTGGCAATTCTGTTTGGTTGACGGGTCCTGATTTTAACTTAATCTGCATTCAGGACACAGATACAGTTGAGTACAATGGTAGAGCATGAAGCTATCAGCTCCATGCTTCACCATTCATTCCTCAGCTAATGCCTGAGGCAGCACTGTGCGAAGGGGACTGGGTAAGAATGTTTTTGTAATTTTTGTTTAATTATTAGGATGTAGGTACAGGGAGAACATTTTAATATGTGACATTTTAGTCTGTCCCCGATGAGGGGACATTATATTATATGGGGCCACTGCAGGAGCATTTTACTGTCAGAAGCTCCACCGAGGAGGCATATTGTATGGGAACCACTAAGGGATATTGTGCTATGTGGGTGTCACTGAAGGGGCATTATACCATATGGAGGTCAGTAGTGGAGCATTATACTTTGTGCTAGCCACTTAAGGGACATCAAAGGGGGTCTATCAGCAAAATTATGCTGTATGAGCCCCACATATGCCTGAATAGCCTTTAAAAATCTAATCTAATCTTATTTTTACTCGCCCCCCATTTTAAAATAATACCCTAAAAACAAATATGCAAATGATACTTACCGTGCACGGTGGGTGGTTCTGCACTGTCCGACAACATCTTGCTGTGACGCCTTCCTCTTCTTTCTTCTTCCAGTGACGCCCTCCTGTCCTGGCTCTTCCACGCCTTGATCTTCTGTTCTTCCGGAATGAAGAGGTTCGCGAGCATACTGTGCATGTTCAGTATGCTCATGTAGTTCTAAGGGGAACTTAGAACTACTACAAAAATGGCCCCGGAGCATGCACAGTAGCGCTCCAGTGGGAGCGCTACTGCGCACGCGCGGGATTTGAACCAAACCCGCCGAAAGAACAGAAGATCAAGGCGTGGAAGAGCCAGGACAGGAGGGCGTCCCTGAAAGAAGAAAGAAGATGAAGGTGTGACAGCAGATGACGTCGGACAGTGCACGACCGCCCAGCGTGCACGGTAAGTATCATTTGCATATTCGTGTTTTGGGTATTATTTTAAAACGGGGGGGGGGAGGGTGTTAAAATAAGATTAGTGGTGCCTGAATAGCCTTTTTTATTCGGCTCAAACAGCAAAGTTTATAGATAGAGCCCCTTTAAACTGTGTGGTGGAGGGGTCATCCCTATATGTTATAAATGAAAGGGCACTATTACTGTGTTAGGGCTCAAGATGATAGGGAAAGGTTTAGGGGCTCAGCTTAATATAAAAAAATTGCGACAATGTATGTCACCACACTAATCGTCTTTGTGACGTATGAAAGTTGGGAGGTATGTTGGGAGGCGATGATAGGGGGCCCACTTATCTAACCTTTGCACTAGGCCCACCAGTGTGTTAAGACGGTCCTGGCAATTGGTAGTGGGCCCTGGAGCAAGAGGGGCCCAGAAGACTCTCTACAATATAAGCAAATATATTCTTATAGATATTACACAGTAATTGGAGGCCCCTTTACAGATTTTGCACTGGGGCCCAGGAGCTTTAAGTTTAATATGGTTTACTAAAATGTGCGACGGTCGCCATATTTCAGGAGGATTCCTTGCTTTTAATTACATAAATGGTAATATGTTCATTTCCGCCAAGAATTCCCTGTATGTTGTTGCAGAATGATGAAAGGATTCATTTTCCTGCTGAAATATTTCACATCAGTAAAATCAATATGGCTGGTTATTATCAGTGATGTGTGCAATATAGCGATAGCACGTTTCATTAAAGAATCCTGTTTGAGTCATAAAAGAAATTTTTAGTCAAAGTGAAAAATGCACAAAATTGAATAAGCTTATTCCTAAATACACAAGCTCAGAATAGATAAATGTAGTAACACAGTGCCGCGCAACTTAGAAAGATGGTTCAAACTTATTCTGATATTACTGGATTGCTTCCAGTATAGGGACACGACCGCAGGCGCAGTGGGTACCGACAATTCTCATCAGTTGTTGTCAAGCTTACACTAGGTTTGCACTAGCAGTGGGCTCTCCATCATTCAGGTTCATCGGGGGACCCAAATGAGGGACAGCTGGACCACTACAACACCCGGACACCAGTAGATCCTGTTGACTATAGTGGGGTCTGTCTCAAAAGTGAAAGTGGTGGAGAAAAAAGTCCTCAATGCAGGGATTTTTTTCTTTACTGATTTTGGGCAGTTTCTGTGAAGGAGTCTCCAACAGAGACTCCGACACGGATGTAAACCCAGCCTTAAAGGGCTTTTTCCGCAAAACAAATTATCCCCTATCCATTTGGCAATCTTCGGCACTTCCATTGAAATGAAAGAGGCAGTGTGTATGTTACTCGACCATCTCTCAATTTAGAACGGGGGACTTTTGTTTTGTTCTCCTTATCAGTGGGGGTCTGAGAGGTTGGATCCCCAATGTTCTGCAAGTTAAGCCTCCCTTTATAGCTCAAAACACCCCCTTTTTGTGACCTAGACAATTTGTGTGTTGGATATGCCCCTTACTCGGGATATCACTGGCAGCTTGGCAGATGTAGGAGCATTCTGCAGGACCTCGGGGACATTCCCAAACTTTTGTGAGTTCAGGTGGTCACACCTTTTTTTGGGAGCCTCTTGAATATACTGGGAGAGTTGGCAAGTATGGCATAGGCTCACCCACTGAACACCTCTATACATGGTGCAGATCCAGGAGTTAATCCATGGGGGTTTCATAGGGGTACCCCTGCTGATGTAATATTGATGATCTTGGAGAGATCCTTGTAGGGGTTGCCATTATGTGACAAACTCCTTGAGGTTGGTGGTGACTCCATCCCATATCTGGGACACTGACTCCGCCTATACCCGTGATGGCGAACCTATGGCACCCAGAGGCACTCAGAGCCCCCCATGGCACTCAGAGCCCTCTTTGCAGGCACCCATCTGTGGAACAGATTATATAGTGTGTGGGGCCCACTGTGGAACATATTGTACTGTGTATTGGCCACTGTGGAGCAGCTTGTACTGTGTGGGGGCCCTTCACTATTTTTATTACACTGTATCTGTTTTATAGCAGACAAATGATATTATTACAGACCGTCCATAATTGTGTATCCGTACAGTATTAAGGTTAAATTACCATGTTGGCATTTTGTGATAAATTAGTGGGTATTGGGTTACAGTTTGGGCACAGTCTCTGAAAGGTTCGCCATCACTGACCTATACCATATACCGGGAAGCACATAACCATGAGTTATGGAGATCACAGGCCACCTTTTCTAAACTGGATAGGTACACCATACGCCCATCAGCGCTCGAGCTTAAGGGAGGTCACCTAAAATCCCAAGGTATTGTGGGCCCTTTCTATATTTTAGCCCTGGGCATATTACTGGCTAGCATCCAAATACCAGCACATGATCCATCATCATAGTGAAGACCTTTTCTGCAGTTGTCTCACCTCTTACCAAGATACATAGGACTGCCAATCATGTGGTGTAAAGTATATAGATAAAAGATATTGGTTAGCTCAATATAATGGAAGAAGATATAAAGCTTGGATTTACTGTATTGAGACCTTCGTGTCTTTCGTAAAGCCCACATCGTTCCATAGACCGCTATAATAATCAATAAACCAACATACAGATGTCGATTTGTATTCTAGCAATGCATGCAGCACATAGAAATTCTGATCAGCTACAAAGCAAGAGCAAATAAACCTGCACCACCTCTACAGGAATAAAGGGTTTCCATGGAAACAAACAGAATTTTTCTTCCTATTGTTTGAAAAACCTGGCTAACAAAGTGTTTGGCATTATCTCCTGAGCCCAATAAACAACCCCTTAGAAAACCTGGCATGCTGCTCACAAATCTGGCTGCTCCTCTGAAGTGTAGTCATTGGGAATCAAAGACGGAAACTTGGGACAGTTCTAATACTTGTTATCGCTCAGGTTCAAAGTGCTAAAACTCACCAAAAAGTCTAACAAGGATAGATAACAAAGTGCTTCAAAGAGCCCGTGACGTAATAAGTACGGAAAACCTAAATATGGACTCTAAAGAAAACTACCAACATACTTAAACATAGATGGAAAGGTTAAACTAACTTAAAATGGGTATTCCGATGTAAAAAGGTATAGGCTATGCTAGAAAACTCATTTGTGGGTCACATCTTTGGGTCACTTGGGTTATTGGAAAGCAGAAATCCTCTGGGAACCTCAGCTAATGGGAGTCCAGGAGTTCAGCAGAACTATTACCTATTGGGAAAAACAGCGACCTCTGGAACTCTCAGCTATCAGGAGAATAGGAGTCCACCAGAGCCATTACCTATTGGACAAACAGTGGTCATCTGGGACCCTCAGCTAACGGGAGTACAGGAGTCCATCAGAACCATTACTTATTGGGAAAAACAGAAACCTCAGGGACTCTCAGCTATCAGGAGAATAGGAGTCCACCAGAGCCATTACCTATTGGGATGGACCCTCAGCTAACGAGAGTACAGGAGTCCAACAGAGCCATTACCTATTGGGAAAAACAGAGACCTCTGGAACTCACAGCTATCGTGAGAATAGGAGTTCACCAGAGACATTACCTATTGGGACATCTGGGACCCTCAGTTAATGGGAGTACAGGAGGCCAGCAGAACTATTACCTATTGGGAAAAACAGCGACCTCAGGAACTCTCAGCTATCAGGAGAATAGGAGTCCACCAGAGCCATTACCTATTGGACAAACAGTGGTCATCTGGGACCCTCAGCTAACGGGAGTACAGGAGTCCATCAGAACCATTACTTATTGGGAAAAACAGAAACCTCAGGGACTCTCAGCTATCGAGAGCACAGGAGTCCACCAGAGCCATTATCTATTGGGAAAGCAGATATCCTCTGGGATTCTTAGCTATCGTGAGAATAGGAGTCCACCAGAGCCATTACCTATTGGGACAAACTGTGGTCATCTGGGACCCTCAGCTAACGGAGTACAGGAGTCCATCAGAACCATTACTTACTGGAAAAAACAGCAACCTCAGGGACTCTCAGCTATCAAGAGTACACGAGTCCACCAGAGCCATTACCTATTGGGAAAGCAGAGATCCTCTGGGATTCTCAGCTATCAGGAGAGTAGGCGTTCACCAGAAACATTACCTATTGGTT
Source organism: Leptodactylus fuscus (assembly GCF_031893055.1). Classification (NCBI taxonomy): domain Eukaryota; kingdom Metazoa; phylum Chordata; class Amphibia; order Anura; family Leptodactylidae; genus Leptodactylus; species Leptodactylus fuscus. The sequence continues at coordinate 326,372,813 of NC_134265.1, read as the reverse complement.
CAAACAGTGGTCATCTGGGACCTTCAGTTATGGGAGTACAGGAGTCCACCAGAGCCATTACTTATTGGGAAAAACAGCAACCTCAGGGACCCTCAGTTATCGTGAGAATAGGAATCCACTAGAGCCATTACCTATTGGGACAGCAGAGATCCTCTGGGACCCTCAGCTATTGGGAGAATAGGAGTCCACCAGAACCATTACTTATTGGGACAACAGCGGTCATCAGGGGCCCTCAGCTATCGGGAATCCAGGAGTCCATCAAAACCATTATCTATTTGGAGAACAGAGGTTCACCAGGACCCTTATCTCTTGCGAAAACGGGAGTCCCTTGAGACCCTAACCTACTGAGAAAATAGAGGTCCACCAACTCCCTCACTAGAAATGGGCAAACCTCGCAAAATTCACTTCTTGTATATTCATTAAGTACAGCTGCCTTTTTCCAAGTTTGAAACTTCCAGTTCCAAACTGGAAGTGCTCTGATTAGACCCTAGGGTCTTTTCTGACCTCAGAGTATAATAAGTGGAGGTCCAGGTTGTTTGGGTAGATCATGGAACTTTTGGAAAAGTCAGGAGAAATCTGGTTTGTTCATCTCTAATAGTGTTGAGCGAATAGTATTCATCGAATACCTCACTCCTATAGGAATGTGTGTAAGCGGTCGAACACCAAGGGGTTAAGCACATCAAATATTCACTGCGCTTAACCCCTTGGTGTTCGGCCACTTACACGCATTCCTATGGGAGCAAGTTATTTGACGAATACTATTCAAATCACCTCTAACTCTCACCTATTTGGAAAACAGTAGCCCTCTGGAACCGTCCCCTCTCAGGTGAGCAGAGAACCTCCAGGATCCTCCCCTGTTGGGAGAGCAGGGGTCTAGTAATCACTGTTCACTGATTCCTGCCTCTGAATGGACAGTCTGAACATGGGTTGATTGCATGTGAAGCTCTGGCTGAGCAGAAACAAAGCTGTTGCATAACCTTGAATTGTTGTACCCATTATTAAAAGTTTTCAGAGGGTGCGGTGGTGGATGCTGGAGGTGAGAGTAGAGTTGAAAGCCTTCTACGGGTAAACAGATGTGCAACAGTCACATAACAGATGACCTGAATACCTGTAATCCCCATGAAAGAACATTTTTTCTGAGAAATTTACTTTAGTTTTACTTGGCTTCTGACCCACCCACCCACTTTCATAAAAAGTAGTAACCGGGGCACAGAACCAGCGTAGATGGGTTAATAAATTCCCCTCATAGAGCTCTATGAAAAGATGCTCCAGACTTATATTAATTTGGCCTTTCCGTACAGTGTTTTACGATGTAGTTTTGCGTTTTTTTTTTTTTTTTTGCATATTTTTATTTTATCTGTATCAGATTTCTATCTCAGGGGCCTGTAGGCACAAAAACCTAAGATAAGATTGTGATCAGCCAATGTAAATTCAGTGGAGACTAGGTCAGCACTTCAAGGGCACCTAAAGTTTTACCAAAGAGTTGGGCACAGTACAACTAAGTATTGTTCATACAGTATAGACCTACGTTGTGTATAAGTAGATGGATATTACTGTATTATATGACCCAGCCCTGACTCTGAGAACCCGGTACCCTTGCCCCCCTAATACGTACATAATACACCCAACACCCATGGCTTGATGCAAAAATGTATTCACAAAAGTACTGGAGAGTTCACTAATAGGTGATAAATGCTAGCAGTCAGAGGCAAGTACAACGTACAAGAGGATCCCGGGGTAACATGGTGGCTCAGTGGTTAGCGCTGCAGCCTTGCAGCACTGGAGTCCTGGGAATGAATCCTGCCAGGAGCAATATCTGCAAGGAGTTTGTATGTTCTCCCCGTGTTTGCGTGGTTTTCCTCCTATACTCCAAAGACATATGGATAGGGAAAAATGTACATTGTGAGCCCTCTATGGGGCTCACAATGTACAAAAAAAAAATTACAGGATGATCCCAAAAGAAGGGGTGACCTTTTGGTGTCCCGGAATGCTCCCACATCTACAAGGCTCTTGGTCATATTATATGGGATATGAGCACTTTATGTGTCAGTCATGTCATAAAAAAGGGGACATTTTCTGTCCATGTGATATGAAGGTGCAACATGTAACAAAAAGCGGGCAGGTTTAATGGCCAAAGTAAAATTTAGAGGTTTGCCGCTCACAAGAGCTATCGGGGGCCATCAAGTATGGTCCTATAACCTTGCTCAGACCATTACTTTCCAGTGGACACACCACTTGGATAGTCTGTGTGCTTGGTGGTGCATGTGTGGTCCTGTTCTAGAGAACAAATATCCACCAAGAGCCCAGTAATATCGTTATACCATGGTGTGGCACACTGGACTATGGAAGGTCCTATAACCAAAAATGATTACTATCTCCTTTATGAGATCCTCACAGATTGGCGGTATTATATACCACTAGAAAGCTAACAGTGGGATTAATTCAGCTTTGCCAGCACCTGGGTACACATCCTTCCACTGTCAGAAGGGCAGGCCTTATAGACTAGCAGCGAGGGATGCCCCCATGACAGTACTCTTCCATAGTTGGCTATCTCGGCAACAGAGGCAGCAATCCACAAGGAGAGAACAGTATTTGATTCAGGTGACTATCTATCTGCAGGGCTGGGGTGATATGCTGGTTCTGGTGACCCTAACCTATCTATCTGCAGGGCTGGGGTGATATGCTGGTTCTGGTGACCCTAACCTATCTATCTGCAGGCCTGGGGTGATATACTGGTTCTGGTGACCCTAACCTATCTATCTGCAGGCCTGGGGTGATATACTGGTTCTGGTGACCCTAACCTATCTATCTGCAGGCCTGGGGTGATATGCTGGTTCTGGTGACCCTAACCTATCTATCTGCAGGACTAGGTTGATAAGACTCCCTTTAAGAGGTGTGAGATTTTTATTAAATTGTTAGAGATCTCAGCAACCACCCTCTAAAGTTCAGATGCAATAAATTAAAGGCCATCGTATAACATGGCAGGTTTCAGTACATGGAGCGAGCTTTAGTCTAGCAGTGATAGAGCTTCGGCCTGCTGAAGGCCAGCCGCGACTAACGTCCTTCCTTGAAGCTACTACAACCATGGCTGAGACATTATGAAATATCCTGCCCACTATAATGAGATGTGTCAAGACTAGACCCCGGATCTCTTCTAGATTATAACGTAGATTGAAAGTCATTGAAAAATACGCCTGGAAGTGGAAATCTGATGACTCCTCTGTCTCTTCTCATCCCTTGGCTATTGTAGACTTCTGCTAACTAAGATCCAATGAGCCAGAGAATATTAGTTCTTTCCAGGCCTCTGTGACCTCGGTTGGCTACATCAGCTGAAGCAGAAGGGCTGTCATCTGCAGAGCGCCGCGCGGCCATCTACTACATTAAGTCATGTTCTATTGGCCTTGTCCTGCCGCAGAAAATATCAACGACCTGATATTTTAGGGGATTTATCCTACATGGCCTAGATGAGCCAAGGGATGGCATATTAATGATATATTGGGCTTCATATGGATATTGTCTATATATACAGTATATTATATATGAATCACAAAGCTGGAAGAATGGATTTGCAATTTTTCATGTTCCTAGTTTTTTATTTTTTTCTACACATTATCAAAAAATTTGAGTAAGGGCTCGTTCACATCAGTGTTCATCTGTCCTTATTGCAGGTTTCCGTTTCCTGCATAAAACAGATGCAGGAGACGGAAACCTGCAGGAGACTTTCTCACCCATTCATTTGAATGGGTGAGAAAGCTGTCCAGCCGTGAGCGGCAGTGAGCGTTTTGCGCTCTCCGCCGCGAAACCGGGTTTTATAATCCGGACACAGAGTCGGACATGCACTACTCTGTGTCCGGACTAAAAAATACGGTTTCGCGGCAGAGATCTCAAAACGCTCACCGCCGCTCACGGCCGGACCCGGTCTATGGTTTCCGTCTTCTGCCATGCAGAAGACGGAAACCATAGAACGGAGACATGAACGCAGGTGTGAACCTAGCGTAAGTTACATGGGTTGTGCACTAGCAGCAGCCTATAGAAATAGCAAGGGAACAAGCCTGTGCACCAAATAGGAAAATACAGCAAGTGCTGATGGTATTCACTACTCCAGACAATTACAAGCTATTACAAGCAGTGGACCTCACTGCGTATTATTTTTATCGCTGCCAGAAGGGGAAGGAGACCGACTGGGAAACATAAAGTGGATTAAATTTACAGCTGCCAGAGGGGAAAGAAGACTAGCTAGGGACAATCTGAAGCAGGGAGAATGGAAAAATATATGGGATTCTGCTTAAGCTTTCTGCTATGGGATGCACATGGGTGGAAAGTGGGCAGGAATCTGAGTTGGAAGGCCATCTCAAATTTCTGTTCAGTTTTGGCTGTGTGAATTTATATTACATACTACAGAACAGTGTTTCTCAAATCTTCTATGCTAAATACCTCTTAGGGTGCATTCACACTAAGTATACGCTGAGCTGATTCTGAACATAAAGCACGTTCAGAATCAGCGCGTACAAAGCAGATCCCATTCATTTCAATGGGAGCCGGCATATGAGCGCTCCCCATTTAAATGAATGGGCTGCTTTTTTCCCTATTGGTTTCAATGTGATACGCGCGTGTAGTGTTTGCAGTAAGAGGAGAGTGAGCAATTGGAAGAGGAGATGGTGGACGATGAGGCCACCGACCCAACCTGGACAGGGGTGATGTGTAGCATGGAAAGCAATGTAGATGTGCAGGCAAGCACAGCACCAAAAAAGGTGGCTAGAGGCAGAGGCATGTCCAGAGGCACAGGACAGCTGCTTCACAGAAGCCAAGCTAGAGCCAGAGCCAGCAAGGCCCAAGATTTCCCCTGTACTAGTTACTCGCCCAAAAGTCACCCATTGAGGCCACATCCCTCGATGGTGTGTAGATTTTTCAACGTATGCGCGGAGGACAAACTAAGTGCAATTTGCAACTCAAAACTGAATAGGGGCTCTGAGAAAAGCAACCTGACCACCTCAGCCATGCGCCGTCATTTGTGGAAGAGAGCAAACGCAGGACAATCGGCACCCAGCGTTGCCGACACTGCCTCTTCTGCTGTTTCTAGTGCTGGTGCTGCAGTCCAGACCACCAGCCTGGACACCTCCACATCTGCCTCTTACACTTTGGGGAGTTCACCCTCTTCTGCCCCTTTTCCTGCCTCTGCTCCTTTTGCCTGCACCATCATGTGCCTTTTCCCAGCAACTCCCCATCTCCCAGGCGTTTCATTGCAGGCAGAAGTGCAGCGCAACCCATCCACATGCCCAAGCCTTCAACGGCCTCATCTCAAAACTGCTGGCCCTGGAGATGTTGGCGTTTATGCTAGTGGAGACTCAGGCCTTCCGTGACCTGATGGCAGCTACGGCACCTCGCTATGCTGCCCCTAGCCATCACTACTTCTCTTGGTGTGCCGTCCCCGCCTTGCGCCAGGACGTGTCCCATAACATCAGGCCGGCCCTGAGTTCCGCGCTTTGCTCTAAGGTCCACTTGACCACTGATGCATGGACAAGCACATGTGGTCAGGGACGCTGCCTCTCTATAATGACAGGCTGGGTGAATGTAGTGAAGGCTGGGCCCGGCTTGCAAACTGGGGCGGCCTATCTCCTCTTCCAGCCCAAAATTCATGCCAGGGGTTCTCAGAAAGCCTACTTCTCCTCTGCAACATCGACTCCACCTGCGAGCTGTAAACGTTGCAGCACTGGCGTGTGGAGACGTCATTAGGTTGTGCTGAAGCTCAGCTTGGCCGACAGAAAACACACTGCCCCCGAGGTGAGGGATGTCATCCTAGATGAAACGGCAATGCCTTTCTCGCCGATGCACCAGGGCCCAGGCATAGTCATGTGTGATAATGGCCGGAACCTGGTAGCAGCTCTGGACCTTGCCAGACTCAAACACGGTCCACACATGGCCCACGTTTTCAACTTGTTGGTGCAAAGGTTTTTAAAAACCTACCCCATTGTGCCTGATATACTGGTGGAAGTGCGGCCATTTTTGTAAGTCTACAGTAGCCGCTGCTAGCCAGAAAACATTCAGAGCACACTCCTGTCATCTTCTCACCATTGGATGACGAAGGAGGAGGAGGAAGAAGAGGCATTTGATGTCACTGTCCCACACGAGGATAGCAGGGAAGTTCAGTGCATCCCATTGCTTCAGCGCGGATGGTGTGAAGGGGAGTTGAAAGTGGAGGAAATGGAGAGTGACCATTCCGGTGATAGGTATAGATCCAAGGTCAACTGATTTTGCCAGCCAATGAATTTTTCCTATTTTTTTTTCGATGCCTACATTTTCCTGCTTCCTGGGAGGGCATACGAATTTTTACTGTGTTTACTGCCTGGTATTTGTTCAAAATCGAATATGTCGAATAGCCTGAGATTCGATTGAATACCTACTCGATGAAACGGTATTCGTTCATCTTTAATTATAATGTGTGGTGGCCACTAAAGAGGCATTTTTCTGTGTGGGGACCACTAAGGGGGAATTATACTGTATGTGGCACTAAGGGGGTATTATACTGCATGTTAAACAAGAAATTGCTATCACTGTTACTTGTGGGGGCTCTGGGTGGTGCCATAATATACATGGGCAGGGTTAGGGACCCATGAATAGATCATGGAACTTGTGTGTACCAGTCATGTGTAAAATATGGAGGGGCGCGACATAGGTAACCTGACATACAACAGGGCAATTAGCACAGAAGGTTACAGTATTTTGTCCAGATTTTTTGACCTGTAAACAGGGGGCACGGCCTGAAGAAATGTCAGCATGTCCTGCACTCCACCACTTCTTTCTCCATGAAATCAGATTCCAGAAGTCAGCAAGTATGATTGTAGCTGGAAATATGTCGGATGAGCTTATCACATTATAACTTACACTAAACAGTATTATAGCCCAGTATTTTGTGATGTAGTAAACCTTCCAGTGTTATTCTAAGTACGACTGTGAACAGTGACATTACCGGGCATCCTAAGCAGCTGGGTCATCTTATTGTGCCCATTGTATTTAGCATATAATTGTTATAATTACTAATTGGGGAGGTGGCTAGTCACAGACTAACCTTGTCAGAACAGAGTAAGACTGACCTCTACAGGTTATCAAAAAGAACAACACTTAAAAACAGCCGCAACACCCTTTCGGTTAAATTTTACTCATAAGAATGACTCTTGTCTGTTCAGCAGGAGGGGACAGTCCCATTGCTGAGCCACACAGTTACTTCATATTTCCCATAGAGTTTACGGTTTGTGATAACATGAATACATTAGCTTTATTCACAAATGGGTATACGAGTTGGTGTAGAGGCCGGCCATGTGACATGCCTTGGAGAGAGTGGGCCCATTCTTTGTTGATCCTATCCCTTATGCTATTGGGTCTTGAGACCATGTGCAGGGGAAAACATACTCTAAATATTTCTTCCTGGATGGCACAACCCAGTGCCACAATGGCGGGCCCTTTTGGATCTTTGTTATGCCCTCCACCTCTTCTATGTATACCACTGCTTCAAGGATTTTGTATGGCAAAATAGTATTTTTTCTATTGCAGCAACTTGTTGGAGGGAACCCAGAGACTGGGAGTAGTAGTATTTAGAATAGGAGTTGTCAATGTGGCTAGTAAACTCAATCAACTTCACTAGCTCAACAACTGGGTTTATCCAAAGCTGACGAGGCCTGCAGGGTTCCTGATGGTGGTGGCAGTCTTCCCCCGGAGCAGGAAGCAGACAGCGCTGTTCTTTGTACAGTGGTGGTATTGAGTCACTGAAGCTTAGATCTCATTAAAGTAAATGTGTGTTGATCTGTAGTATCAGGTCTGTCCACTACTCATAGAAAAAAACATTCTGATTCCTGCTCCACTCTGTGTTCTACACTATGTTTTATAGATTGGTTCCTAGGAGTCCTGACAGTGTTCTACACTATGTTTTATAGATAGGTTCCTAGGAGCCCTGACAGTGTTCTACACTATGTTTTATAGATTGGTTCCTATGAGTCCTGACAGTGTTCTACACTGTTTTATAGATAGGTTCCTAGGAGCCCTGACAGGGTTCTACACTATGTTTTATAGATAGGTTCCTAGGAGCCCTGACACTGTACTACACTATGTTTTATAGATAGGTTCCTAAGAGCCCTGATAGTGCTCTACACTATGTTTTATAGATAGGTTCCTAAGAGCCCTGACAGTGTTCTACACTATGTTTTATAGATAGGTTCCTAGGAGCCCTGACAGTGTTCTACACTATGTTTTATAGATAGGTTCCTAGGAGCCCTGACAGTGTTCTACACTATGTTTTATAGATAGGTTCCTAGGAGCCCTGACAGTGTTCTACACTATGTTTTATAGATAGGTTCCTAGGAGCCGGGACAGTGTTCTACACTATGTTTTATACATAGGTTCCTAGGATCCCTGACAGTATTCTACACTATGTTTTATAGATAGGTTCCTAGGAGCCCTGACAGTGTTCTACACTATGTTTTATAGATAGGTTCCTAGGAGCCCTGACAGTGTTCTATACTATGTTTTATAGATAGGTTCCTAGGAGCCCTGACAGTGTTCTACACTATGTATTATAGATAGGATCCTAGGAGCCCTGACAGCATTCTACACTATGTTTTATAGATAGGTTCCTAGGAGCCCTGACAGTGTTCTATACTATGTTTTATAGATAGGTTCCTAGGAGCCCTGACAGTGTTCTATACTATGTTTTATAGATAGGTTCCTAGGAGCCCTGACAGTGTTCTACACTATGTATTATAGATAGGATCCTAGGAGCCCTGACAGCATTCTACACTATGTTTTATAGATAGGTTCCTAGGAGCCCTGACAGTGTTCTACACTATGTTTTATAGATAGGATTCTAGGAGCCCTGATAGTGTTCTACACTATGTTTTATAGATAGGTTCCTAGGAGCCCTGACAGTGTTCTACACTATGTTTTATAGATAGGATTCTAGGAGCCCTGACAGGGTTCTATACTATGTTTCATAGATAGGTTCCTAGGAGCCCTGACAGTGTTCTACACTATGTTTTATAGATAGGTTCCTAGGAGCCCTGACAATGTTCTACATTATGTTTTATAGATAGGTTCACAGTTTGTGACGAATTTATTCAAACTGAAACAAATCTTTGGACCAAACCACTGAAACCCGATACAAAACAAATCTTCAAAGGTTTACTAATCTCTAATATATTGTGATATCTTCTTGCATCTACAGCTATGTCTCTGCATATACTATTTCCTTTATATATTGTGATATAGTCTTGTATCTATATGTATGTTACACTATGCACTATCCTCTATATAATGTGATATCTTTTATCTATGTGAATGTCGTACACAGTATTTATTGTATATAATGTGATATCTTCTTGTTTCTCTATATACAACGCTGTATACACTATTTCCTTTACATGCTGTGATATCTTCTTGTATCTACATGTATGTCTCTGTGCACACTATTTCCTTTATATACTGTGATATCATCTTACAACCCATGTATGTCACTGAATACCTTATTGCATTATCTTCCTGTGTGTATGTGAGCTGTTCTTCCTTCTTTCTTCTCCCTTGGCTCCGCACTGTAAGTGCACATCCATACACTGCCTGCTATTATTTGCTATTATAATTGCTTCTATTACCGCTGTCCATATCCAGACTCAGATTCCACAATCAATTGCATCTTCCTGTGTAATGACAATATTAATTACTGGCGGCTCGGGACTCGAGATCTTCACATGATTTCACCTAATTCATCCGATTCTGTAATAATTGCAAGCAAAATTAGAATATTTCCAATCCCAGCCTGAAGTATCAAAGTGAGAATAATCAGTAAGTGACATTTCCCTCTACTTCACTGGGCAGGACAATGGGCGTAAGTCCGTGAGATCTGATCACATTTACATCTCAGAGATGATTAAAACGCATTTCATTTCACTTAGCTGGAGCTTGGAAAGACGATGGCACATCTGCCGCACCGACCATTGTCCCAAGCTTCTGCATCCAGCTCTCAGCATGGTTATATTGATCTCTTGCAATCCTTAAAGGGGATGTCTCATCTTTTAATAAGTCTTTTCTGTTGTGATGGACATCAAATAATTTTTCGTTTTTCTTGCTCAATACTTTGTAGACTTCCTGCCATTTTGCTGCATTGCAGTTTATGCCGTACTTGTATCTTGCAGTACCATTTCTCACCACTGCTGTTCGAAAGCACCTTCCATAGGTTTTCATGCAACAGCGCCCCCATACCTATTCTGAATGAGTTTCAGAATTACTTAGGTGGTAGGTTCTTTTTATTGCTGCAAAATTGCTTTCTTTATTACTAGACTGCAGTTTTGACTTTGCAGAGGAGCCTAATAAAAATATGTAGGCTGTAATAAAGAGTCCTAAAATGCACTTATTGATAAGGAAAATAACGCATCCAGATAGATATGTCAGATTGCTGCATAACACACTATGCAGTTATATCTAAGGCAGATATGAAAATATTTAGAGGTGTGATCTTATTAGACGCTGGGTCTTGCCACAAGAGGGCGTAAAAGTGCTTCCCCCACTGCCCTATACAAAGGCTTTCAGAGGCTACTTTTGGGTAGTGTCCCTCTGAAGTGACAGACTGTCGACGGCTACATATGACTCTACGACACACTCAAAGACATTTTACTCAGTTGACAGACATTGAGAGGGGACATATCATAGGACTGAGAGAAGCAGGATGGTCATTTTGATGAATTGTCCACCATCAAAGCCATTCATCCATCCCATGTTCTGCACCTTGCCTGCTGATTTCTGTAAAGGTCAGAGAGCAGAAATGTGTCGATCCAACATACTTAATGAAACTCATGCCAGAAAATTGTTGTGAGTTATATAGGAAATCTATGCCAGTTCCTGACTGGCGTAAATTTCCATTATGGCACACGGCAGCCAAAGCCTCTAAAAAAATCAGGTGAACCCAGCGCCAGTCAGCGCCTTTATTAACACTGGCGCGAAAAAGAAAATCAGTCTTCATAAAGTCGGCCCATTGTTCCTTTCCTTTCCTTATAACTCTGCCTTGTGCCATAGCTCTGTTATGTCTCCAAGGATTTAAGGTTGATGAAATATCCTTAGAATCGCATAACTATCATTATCATCCACCAATCATTAACCCCTTCACGTCGCAGGTTTTTTTTGATTATCGTTTTTGACTCCTTGTCTTCCAAACCCCATAACTTTGTTACTTTTACATTTGCTTTTGCTTAATTACCTCTATTTCGAATATTAGGAAATGGAAGTGATTTAAATTCTTTGTTGTTGTTTTTTCATGGATTAAAAACTTTTTACTTTTTTTTGTTAGTCCCCCCTACCCCTAGGGGACTTGAACCTGCAATCTTTTGATTGCAGGCCACCTAGGCTGCACAGTTATATTCCTATGTCTTGAGACAGCTTCTGGCTGTCATAGTAATAGGGACGACTCTCACAATCCCGCCATCATGCACTGACAAAGGTACTGGGTTGGTGGGAATTCTGCCCCTTTTTGGTAGTGGTGAGGGGGGCTTCTGGCTTGCAAGGCCCGCGATCAGTGTGAACTGTGATCATGTGTATTAGCTCCGGGTCTCCGCTGTACAATGCCATCTTTAAAAACTTGACATCCACTGTACTATTACTAGATAAAGATCAGGAGGGGTCTGAGACCTGGACCCCCCCAGTTGGCCATCATAGGCAATAAACAACACATCCTTGCTATGTACGTGGCTTTTGGAAATCTACAGAAAAACTTTGAAGTCTCATGTAAATGAGGCAGTTGGTGCACTGGGGGCGGGTCTTTTGCCCTGGGAGCTCTACTCTTGCCATAGGATGGGTATTGTCATCACAGAGGGCATGGCTTAGTGCAGACAGGAGGTGGTAGAGGTTTGACCAACAAGAGTGAAAGCCCCGCCCCCAGTGCACCAACTGCCTCATTTGCATGAAATTTCAAAGTAGTTTTTCTCTAAATCTATAAAAGTGACCTACATAACAGAGGTATATTATCTATCACTCTAGTGTGCTCTGTAAGATGGCGGTGACAGCTGAATCTGCTGGGAGGAGGTGATAGACTCCCTTTAACTATGTTTGGACCCCATGCTATAGCTGTTTGTGGAGTCTCATTATATTTCCGCTAAATAAAGTATTCATGCAGAATAGAGATAAAGTCAAGATCTCACAATTTATAATAAGGTTGTGACTATGTTCCTAAAGATTGTTCCCTGACAATTTGCTTCACGTGTCGTATTGCGTTCTTCCACCAGGTGGCAGCTTGGATCCCATAGCAAAGACTTAGAAGAAAACAGCGCAGATCCTTGGCTGTAATACTTACATTATAAGTGGCTGGTCGGCAAGTACTGCGGGAATGCTGATTCAGCTGGTATGGTAGTCGCTGTAGTCATAGAGCGTGTAATGATACAATTATATGTCACTAACTTGAATTTTGTATTGGCTTTCAGTCACAAAAATTGGTGCCATGTTGATCAGATCTATGCGCTATTCACAAAAATACTCCCAACATAACAGAACAGAAATGGCACGATCTGCCCAACATTGACTCCTTTTGGCTTTCACCTCCTCAAAAACACTGACCACCAGCTGTGATGAGGAGGAACCAGGGACACCCACAAGTTAGGTAAACTTCTTTGATCTTGGAATCTTAAATTTATAACCCTTGCCACAGTGGTGTAACTAGGAATGGCGGGGCCCAATGGCGAACCTTTGACCCCCCACCGACCAACGCCGAAGACCCCGATCAACCTCCCCACTATTATGCCCCATAGTTGCCCCTTCACTCAATATTATGCCCCATAGTGGCCCCATCACCCAGTATTATGCCCCATAGTGGCCCAATCACCCAGTATTATGCCCCATAGTGGCCCCTGCACACAGTATTATGTCCCATAGTGGCCTCTACACACAGTATTATGCCCCATAGTGGCCCCATCACCCAGTATTATGCCCCATAGTGGCCCCATCACCCAGTATTATGCTCCATAGTTGCCCCTGCACACAGTATTATAACCCATAGTGGTCCCATCACCCAGTATTATGCTCCATTGTGGCCCCATCACACAGTATTATGCCCCATAGTGGCCCCATCACCCAGTATTATGTCCCATAGTGGCCCCTACACACAGTATTATGTCCCATAGTGGTCCTATCACCCAGTATTATGCCCCATAGTGGCCCCATCACCCAGTATTATGTCCCATAGTGGCCCCTACACACAGTATTATGTCCCATAGTGGTCCCATCACCCAGTATTATGCCCCATAGTGGCCCCATCACCCAGTATTATGCCCCATAGTGGCCCCATCACCCAGTATTATGCCCCATAGTGGCCCCATCACACAGTATTATGCCCCATAGTGGCCCCATCACCCAGTATTATGTCCCATAGTGGCCCCTACACACAGTATTATGTCCCATAGTGGTCCCATCACCCAGTATTATGCCCCATAGTGGCCCCATCACCCAGTATTATGCCCCATAGTGACCCCATCACACAGTATTATGCTCCATTGTGGAGACCCATTAACAATTATTATACTCTGGGGTCTTTTCAGACCCCAGAGTATAATAATCGGAGACCGAGATGGGGATACAAGCATAAACACTGTTACTTACCTATCCCTGCGCTCACCGCTGTCAGCTATCTTCAATGACGTCAGGGATGTCATGTGACCGGGGGCATAAGGACGCAGGCGTTGGTTATGTGACGTCTGAGACGTCACACAAGTTGGCGCCGAAGCCTTCGCGGAGCGTGGAGAGGTAAGTAACACTGTTTGTTATGTTCGCTTACCTGTCCCGGGCCTCCGATCATTATACTTGGGGGCCTGAAAAGACTCCTGAGTATAATAATGATGTTTGCAGGATCCGCGGTGTCACTACGGGTAAGTAGGGTAAGTAGGGCCCATAACCGGCTGGAGTAACTTCCTAACAGCCTATTAAAAAAAAGAAACGCAGCGATAGCGGCTGTCACCGGGCCCCCTAATGTCCGGGGCCCTGTGGCAGCTGCCTCCGCTGCTTCCCCGGTAGTTACGCCACCGCCTTGCCATTTTTGCTCTGGAGTGAGTAGAATTATGATACACAGCCTTCCACTGTCAGAAAGCAGAGAATGAACTCTTTTATGGCAAAAATAGTAGTTGGTCAGGAGAATTTAGTCGAGGCACAAAAGGGGACACTTTTGTGGTGGGATGGGAATGATGGGAAGCTTGTGCACACAGATGTGTTGTGAAGAAGTCATGGTGGTCTGGGCCAGACAGAGAAGAAAGGGGAAATGTACGCCTGGGACATGATGGTTGAGGAGAAGTTGTGCAGGGGGAGCCCAAGCTGAACTTTTGCACCAGAGCCCAAAGCTCCAAAATTATTTTGTGGGAAAACAAAGCATTGACGTGCTCCATCATTCAGGGACTATAGGGATGCATCCTGTGTGCCATCCTTCTAGCAAGGTAGATGAACGCTGATGCCCTTTTCCCTAGAAACGACACAAATGGACGTATCAGGTATAAAATATACATTGCGCTTCTGCATTGTTGCAGTTTTGTGAATAACCTTTACTGTCAGGGACTATAAATGTCACATTAAATGTCAGGGACAATACTCTGCAGTATTTTTAGACGCTGAACATCGCAGCTGGGATCAATTAGGGAGTCGGCTCTATCGCTAATTGCCGTAATTACTATTCCCCGTGATGTACAATACATCAGGGCGGCCACGCTGGAAATCCTATTATACCACGTCTTCAACGAAAACCATTGACATTTATTTATTAATGGTATCAATACACAGAACCTCACAGACCGACAGTCACAGCCTGAATTCTACCGCCATACTGACAGCCCGGCCAATAATAATGTAATTGTCCTCCATTCTCAGCCCAGTCCTGCTGAGATGAAGCTTCGCTCCAGCAACTACAGATCTGAGGGCCAGCAGGGGCCTATCATATTTGTCACCTGCTAACATCTTCATGGACATCCACATGGCGCCACTTTTTTTTTACAAATCACATTATTTTTTGTATATTGTACATGTTCTCTAATAAGGACCATACACTGAATGGACCGGGGCAGACATGTGTCCAGTCCTTGTTAAAAGGGATCAGTTATCTTTCCTCTCTATTTTTAGTAAATACTTGCACACCCATAATTAGGGTTGAGCTATCGGGATCGGGAAAGATCGGATCCCGATCGGCGATCGAGCAAATTTCATGATCGCTATGGTAATGGGGACCTCCTCAGCTGCCCCATACCGAGCGGGACAGTCCCACATTTCAGTGTCCTTAGCATAGAGATAGAGGTTGAATACAATAGTGGAGCACGGACTATCAGCTATATGATGTCTGTGACCGGGATTTGCAATGACTACCGAGCCGCAGACATCATTACAGCCGGAGTCTGCAGGTCTGTGGGATTGGGGTTAGATGAGTATTCTTTTTTTGTGTGTGTAACATTGGTGGTTGAGTGGGCAGGGGGCTTTATGTGGAGCTTGGGAGGGGGAAATTAAATTATGTGGGGGGGGATGCACTTCCAAAAAGTTTCAACAGAGGCCCTTAATCTATGAAAAGAACCCTGGTCACTGGCCACTGAACTGACCCTGTAAGGCCCTTGTGCTAGGTTCACACTAGTGTTCGGCTCTCGTCGTTTGGGTCCACATGGGGGATGCAGATGTGAACCTTAGTCATCTGGCTCTTGAACACACCCAAATTTTTTCCGCTCTTACAAGGCCAGTACCCAAGCCTCCTTGTCAATAGACTGATTTGATAGTGTGCTTGAGAGACCAGTGCTCCTTTCACTTCCATGGAGTTGCCACAAACTTTGCACCCTTTCGGTCTTCTTGATCAATGGAGTACCCAGCAATCGCACCCCGGCGATCACACACTGTCCTGTGGATAGGTGTCCATAGCCACACATCCCCTTTAAGTCCATTGCTCTGATCCTATTATGGATTAACAGACTTCAATAACAGTAGTGTACACCTACCCTACCAAGTGCCTCAGTCCTTGATTGGATGCTGAATTATAGACCAGATTGGGCTGCTCGGTGGAGAAGTCGCAGCACGGATATTTCAACTCCTGATACTTCTAACATCTGACATTGGAGAAAAAACAGGACACTCCATACATATTCCTGTCGAAATTGGAGGGTTTAGCCGACACTCGCTTAGAATAACATTACCACCAAATTGCCAGAGTATCCTCTAGTCGGCTCAGGCTTTGATATAATCCTGTACCCCAAAGGTTTAGTAGCCAATAACTGGGTCTTTTTCCAATAGGAAAGAATAATATTTAGAGATGAGCGAACACTAAAATGTTCGAGGTTCGAAATTCGATTCGAACAGCCGCTCACTGTTCGAGTGTTCGAATGGGTTTCAAACCCCATTATAGTCTATGGGGAACATAAACTCGTTAAGGGGGAAACCCAAATTCGTGTCTGGAGGGTCACCAAGTCCACTATGACACCCCAGGAAATGATACCAACACCGTGGAATGACACTGGGACAGCAGGGGAAGCATGTCTGGGGGCATAAAAGTCACTTTATTTCATGGAAATCCCTGTCAGTTTGCGATTTTCGCAAGCTAACTTTTCCCCATAGAAATGCATTGGCCAGTGCTGATTGGCCAGAGTACGGAACTCGACCAATCAGCGCTGGCTCTGCTGGAGGAGGCGGAGTCTAAGATCGCTCCACACCAGTCTCCATTCAGGTCCGACCTTAGACTCCGCCTCCTCCGGCAGAGCCAGCGCTGATTGGCCGAATTCCGTACTCTGGCCAATCAGCGCTGGCCAATGCATTCTATTAGCCCGATGAAGTAGAGCTGAATGTGTGTGCTAAGCACACACATTCAGCACTGCTTCATCACGCCAATACAATGCATTAGCCAGTGCTGATTGGCCAGAGTACGGAATTCGGCCAATCAGCGCTGGCTCTGCTGGAGGAGGCGGAGTCTAAGGTCGGACCTGAATGGAGACTGGTGTGGAGCGATCTTAGACTCCGCCTCCTCCAGCAGAGCCAGCGCTGATTGGCCGAATTCCGTACTCTGGCCAATCAGCGCTGGCCAATGCATTCTATTAGCCCGATGAAGTAGAGCTGAATGTAGAGCTGCTTCATCACGCCAATACAATGCATTGGCCAGTGCTGATTGGCCAGAGTACGGAACTCGACCAATCAGCGCTGGCTCTGCTGGAGGAGGCGGAGTCTAAGATCGCTCCACACCAGTCTCCATTCAGGTCTGACCTTAGACTCCGCCTCCTCCGGCAGAGCCAGCGCTGATTGGCCGAAGGCTGGCCAATGCATTCCTATGCGAATGCAGAGACTTAGCAGTGCTGAGCCAGTTCTGCTCAACTACACATCTGATGCACACTCGGCACTGCTACATCAGATGTAGCAATCTGATGTAGCAGAGCCGAGGGTGCACTAGAACCCCTGTGCAAACTCAGTTCACGCTAATAGAATGCATTGGCCAGTGCTGATTGGACAGAGTACGGAACTCGACCAATCAGCGCTGGCTTTGCTGGAGGAGGTGGAGTCTAAGATCGCTCCACACCAGTCTCCATTCAGGTCCGACCTTAGACTCCGCCTCCTCCAGCAGAGCCAGCGCTGATTGGCCGAATTCCGTACTCTGGCCAATCAGCACTGGCTAATGCATTGTATTGGCGTGATGAAACAGTGCTGAATGTGTGTGCTTAGCACACACATTCAGCTCTACTTCATCGGGCTAATAGAATGCATTGGCCAATCAGCGCTGGCCAATGCATTCTATTAGCTTGATGAAGCAGAGTGTGCACAAGGGTTCAAGCGCACCCTCGGCTCTGATGTAGCAGAGCCGAGGGTGCACAAGGTGTAGTTGAGCTAAACACACACATTCAGCACTACTTCATCACGCCAACAGAATGCATTGGCCAGCACTGATTGGCCAGAGTACGGAATTCGGCCAATCAGCGCTGGCCAATGCATCCCTATGGGAAAAAGTTTATCTCACAAAAATCACAATTACACACCCGATAGAGCCCCAAAAAGTTATTTTTAATAACATTCCCCCCTAAATAAAGGTTATCCCTAGCTATCCCTTCCTGTACAGCTATCCCTGTCTCATAGTCACAAAGTTCACATTCTCATATGACCCGGATTTGAAATCCACTATTCGTCTAAAATGGAGGTCACCTGATTTCGGCAGCCAATGACTTTTTCCAATTTTTTTCAATGCCCCCGGTGTCGTAGTTCCTGTCCCACCTCCCCTGCGCTGTTATTGGTGCAAAAAAGGCGTCAGGGAAGGTGGGAGGGGAATCGAATTTTGGCGCACTTTACCACGCGGTGTTCGATTCGATTCGAACATGGCGAACACCCTGATATCCGATCGAACATGTGTTCGATAGAACACTGTTCGCTCATTTCTAATAATATTCCCTCAGGTTGAGACTCCCAAAGAATTATTTTTCAATTTTGGGACTGAAAACTTACTCCTTGTATAGTTGCCAACAGTCATAAATTTTCTGTGATTGTCCAGAATTTTCAGTAACAATCCTGGTAAATTCTTGGCCTTGGCCTGAAAAGAAGGGGTTCTGGTGATGTGGCTAAAATGTCAGATTTTTACAAACCAAAAATTGGTGTTTATATCCATCCCTCCAGTCTAAGACCTAGTGCTACCTATTCCTTGTGGGCCCAATAACTCGCTCCATCCATAGTTACCAACAGTTAGGGTCACTTTAACTTTAGGGCAAATGGCCACTGGATTCAGGAAGCCCCAACAGGACGCAATGAATTGAAGACCGTGGTGAAGTAGGGAGTCGTCTGCTCCCTACTTCACCATTCAGCCAATGTCTTTGCTCCTGCTGTCTTGGAGGAGGAGGTACAATGTGATGATGTCACTTACATGATGCCTGTTGCTCTTTGAAGACTTCGGGATAAGAGACAGGAGTGAACAGGGGTATGAGGAAAGTCAGTATTAAGGATTTTTTTTCTTTGACATACACAGTGGAGGCAACTGAATGGGGATATGAAACAGTGGAGACATGAAACAGTGGGGACAACTTGAGTGGGGACATGAAACTGTGGAGGCAACCTGAGGAGGACATGACACTGTATTCGCAACCTAGGGGCAACCCTGGGGGTTGGAGGGACATGAGGCTGTGGGGGCAACCTGGGATGGGAGGCAAAAAACAGTGGGGGCACCCTGCAATGGGGACAAGAAACTGTGGGGGCAAACTGGAGGTGGGGCATGAAATTGTGAGGGCAACCGAAGGGGAACATGAACAAGTGGGGAAAACTATACGGGGACATTATAATATAATGTCTGAGGGGAATTATATGGCATGGCGGCCACCAGGAAGGCATTATACTGTTTGAGGGCCTCTAAGGGAGATTATAATTTGTGCAGGTCAAGTTGTGGTGATGGGGGTGGAGGCATTTATGAAACTGGACCTGCCAGCAGTCCTAAATTTCCTGTGATTGTGCAGAATTATTAGTAACAATCCTTCAAATTCAGTTAATCTTAGACTAAAAGGGCTGGGATTTGCACAAAGTAGTAGGAGTCTATAGGTGGAGTGGAGGTAGTTCTCTGGGCAAGGTTTAAAGGCCTGATTTTTACATATAAAAAATTTGTATGTATATTCATCCCTCAAGTCTGAGACTCTCTGGGAACCTCTATGGATATTTTTTCCCTTTTGGGTCCTATACCATACTCCATCATTAGTTGACAACAGGGCGGAACTTGCTGTGAATGTTCAGAATTAGCAGTGACAATCCTGACAAATTTGGCAAGTCTTAAGCTGATCATACACATTAGACTATCACACTATTTTAGACTGCTGAGTTGGCAGATTTTAGACTGTCCGCTGTTGGCCAAGAACGGCCAAGAACCAAAATCTGTTGTTTTACAGTTTTCCTGCCGCCTGGCTGCCATGTATTTGAAGTGTATAGGCTAGACCAGGGGTCCTCAAACTGCGGCCCGCGGGCCACATGCGGCCCGCGGGCCACATGCGGCCCGCCAAGCACTTCTGTCTGGCCCGGCCGACAACGCCGGCAGGCGTGCATTTATAATGAAGCTCCTGGGGAGCTCGGGCCAGGCCATGGAGCGCACGTCACTTTACCTATTGGAGGGCACCGCTCCCGATGTCTGTGCGAACTGCTCTGCCTCCGGCCCACTGTTTAAAAAGTTTGAGGACCCCTGGGCTAGACTGACAGACCTGTGGGATATTTTTGTGTTGTGGGCATGTGTTTATACCCACAAAGTGTCCGCCATTTCCTGTTTTCAGCACTTCTTTAGCATTGAACGACTTTCATCTGTTAATTTTCTAAGTGTTTGGGATAGTCAAACACTTGTTGAATAGTTTGTGGTTGTTCATGTGTTTGGGACAGTTGGTCGTACGACCAAACAACCAACCAAAGCTCATTTTATATGAGGTAGTCTAAAACCAAATATGTGTGGCTAACTTTACCCTGTAAAGGGATGCGATTGGCACTGAGTGGGAGTTTTTGGGTCGGTTGTAGGTGGTTATGGGTATTGGGCTTAAATGCCAGATTTCTAACAACCAAAAATTGGTATTTATATCTGTCCCTCCTTTCTGAGATGCTCTACAGGGCTGTTTTTCCCTTGTGACTGATTTTTGCCAATCGAAAATTTATATATATATATATATATATATATATATATATACACTCTTGCAATCTGGGATCCTATGCTATTTTTCCCTTGTGGGTCCTAACCTCATTCGTTCCATAGTTGCCAACAGTGTCGAATTTGCAGAGACAATCTTGACAAATTCGGTCTTAGTCTTAAACCCTATTCACATCTGCGTTTGGGTTTCCGTTCAGGGAGTCCGTTTGGGGCCCCCCCAAATGGAAACCTATACGCAATAAAATGTGATTACCTGGGAAACCTGCGGACCCCATAGACTAAAATGTGATCCGTGTTGGTTTCCACACAAAACATGCGGAGAGAAAAGTCCTGTAAGCAGCACTTTTCTCTCTGCATGTTTTGTGCAGAAACCACTCAGACCCCACTATAGTCTATGGGGTCCACGTGTTTCCTTTTTAATGTTTATAGGCTTCCATTCAGGGGGTCCCCAAGAGGACTCTTCGAACGGAAACCCGAACGCAGATGTGAACTGGGCTTCTCTCTGAAAAGGGATAGGATTGGCACAAAGTGGTAGTTTCTGGGTGGGTTGTAGGTGGTTATGGGTATGGGGCTTAAAAGGGTTTGTTCGGCCTAAAATTTGATTAATTAACTAGGCCTGGGCTGGTGAAAGAAGAAAAGAAAACCTAACTGTGTGGTGCAGTTCTGCAGCTTCATTGTTGACTTCTGGTGGAAGTATCTGCCCATGTGACAACTGAGCCCAATCAGCGACCTCAAGAAGGGAACTGGAGACATCACTACTAGAGATGAGCGAACAGTGTTCTATCGAACACATGTTCGATCGGATATCAGGGTGTTCGCCATGTTCGAATCGAATCGAACACCGCGTGGTAAAGTGCGCCAAAATTCGATTCCCCTCCCACCTTCCCTGGCGCCTTTTTTGCACCAATAACAGCGCAGGGGAGGTGGGACAGGAACTACGACACCGGGGGCATTGAAAAAAATTGGAAAAAGTCATTGGCTGCCGAAATCAGGTGACCTCCATTTTAGACGAATAGTGGATTTCAAATCCGGGTCATATGAGAATGTGAACTTTGTGACTATGAGACAGGGATAGCTGTACAGGCAGGGATAGCTAGGGATAACCTTTATTTAGGGGGGAATGTTATTAAAAATAACTTTTTGGGGCTCTATCGGGTGTGTAATTGTGATTTTTGTGAGATAAACTTTTTCCCATAGGAATGCATTGGCCAGCGCTGATTGGCCGAATTCCGTACTCTGGCCAATCAGTGCTGGCCAATGCATTCTATTAGCTTGATGAAGCAGAGTGTGCACAAGGGTTCAAGCGCACCCTCGGCTCTGATGTAGCAGAGCTGAGGCTGCACAAGGGTTCAAGCGCACCCTCGACTCTGATGTAGCAGAGCTGAGGCTGCACAAGGGTTCAAGCGCACCCTCGGCTCTGATGTAGGAGAGCCGAGGGTGCACTTGAACCCTTGTGCACCCTCGGCTCTGCTACATCAGAGCCGAGGGTGCGCTTGAACCCTTGTGCACACTCTGCTTCATCAAGCTAATAGAATGCATTGGCCAGCGCTGATTGGCCAATGCATTCTATTAGCCCGATGAAGTAGAGCTGAATGTGTGTGCTAAGCACACACATTCAGCTCTACTTCATCGGGCTAATAGAATGCATTGGCCAGCGCTGATTGGCCAGAGTACGGAATTCGGCCAATCAGCGCTGGCTCTGCTGGAGGAGGCGGAGTCTAAGATCGCTCCACACCAGTCTCCATTCAGGTCCGACCTTAGACTCCGCCTCCTCCAGCAGAGCCAGCGCTGATTGGCCGAATTCCGTACTCTGGCCAATCAGCACTGGCTAATGCATTGTATTGGCGTGATGAAGCAGTGCTGAATGTGTGTGCTTAACACACACATTCAGCTCTACTTCATCGGGCTAATAGAATGCATTGGCCAATCAGCGCTGGCCAATGCATTCTATTAGCGTGAACTGAGTTTGCACAGGGGTTCTAGTGCACCCTCGGCTCTGCTACATCAGATTGCTACATCTGATGTAGCAGTGCCGAGTGTGCATCAGATGTGTAGTTGAGCAAAACTGACTCAGCACTGCTAAGTCTCTGCATTCGCATAGGAATGCATTGGCCAGCCTTCGGCCAATCAGCGCTGGCTCTGCCGGAGGAGGCGGAGTCTAAGGTCGGACCTGAATGGAGACTGGTGTGGAGCGATCTTAGACTCCGCCTCCTCCAGCAGAGCCAGCGCTGATTGGTCGAGTTCCGTACTCTGGCCAATCAGCACTGGCCAATGCATTTCTATGGGGAAAAGTTAGCTTGCGAAAATCGCAAACTGACAGGGATTTCCATGAAATAAAGTGACTTTTATGCCCCCAGACATGCTTCCCCTGCTGTCCCAGTGTCATTCCAGGGTGTTGGTATCATTTCCTGGGGTGTCATAGTGGACTTGGTGACCCTCCAGACACGAATTTGGGTTTCCCCCTTAACGAGTTTATGTTCCCCATAGACTATAATGGGGTTCGAAACCCATTCGAACACTCGAACGGTGAGCGGCTGTTCGAATCGAATTTCGAACCTCGAACATTTTAGTGTTCGCTCATCTCTAATCACTACCTTTGACGCCTCTGGTTCCCTTCCTGAGGCCACTGATTGGTCTCTGCAGTCATATGACCACTGAGGTCAAAGCAAACTGGAGATGTCACTACCTTTGATGTCTCCCGTTCCCTTCTTAAGGCCGCTTATTGGCCTCAGCAGTCATGTGATCACTAAGACCAATCAACGGCCTCAGCGGAAGGGATCTGGAGTGTCACAACCCATGAGGAATTCATCAACAAGAAAGCAGCTGACCAGAGTGGAACACCCAGGGAGGACACCAGAGCATTGGGGACAGGTGAATATGTTTTTTTAATTTTTTTTCACCTTCCCTGGCCTAATTAGAGAATATTATTTAGCCTGATTTCTAATAGTCAAAAACTAGTATGTATACCTTACCCTCCAGTCTGAGATGCTCTACAGGAATCCCTCAGGACTAATTTTCCCTTGTGGGTATGATTTTTACCAATCAAAAAATTGTCATGTCTATCCATCCCTTATTCTCGTGCGATCCATTGACTTCTTTCAGTCCATGAATCATTTATCCTGTAACAACATCCCATAAATAAAGCTCTATGGAGAAACCTATCCCATCGCCGTGAATCCATTCATTGGAAACCCAGCACATTTAGACAATTAACGGCCACTATAAATTCCAGTCTCTCGGCTCCCCGAGATGTTAATACTCCTGTTCCTGCGAAAACCATTACATGTGATTTTTTTTTCTATCTGTCTGAAATCCATATGTATTTGTGATTGAAGATTGGATTTCAGTATGATTAAATAAATAAGATATATCGAAGTGACAAAGCGGGCAAATAGAAAGCAATGTGAAATGAAATGTAAATTGGATTTGGGCAAACACTTTTATATAGACCTCCTGTCAAACCTTATCAGACTGTTTCGAATTCTGGCTGTGATTTTTAGCTTGCAGGTCTATTACAAGTTGCCACTCAAGGGCATTGATGTTTTCTCTCTATGGAAATTCATTTGCATTTAAATGATTTGAAATAATCATAAAAGCCAAGTGCTATGAAGTCTGAAATTAGTTACTGTCTATAAATTGCAATGCCATTAAAAAATGATTTCCAAAAGCTTTGCCGTCTTGAACGTATGCAGATTAAAATCGTACAAAAGTACACCTTGTTACAGAACTATAAAGAGGCGACTGACACTGAGTAAAATTAATTTACGTTTTTTTTGTTGTTTTTTCGAGCAAAAAATACAACAACAAAAACAACAAAAACAAACATACAGGGCAAATGATATGCCCCACAAAACTCGTAAGCTCTTCCGACGACGGCTATCATTACCGATCTTGTTTTACAACGCGTGCACGGTAATGGCTTCGTGTTCTGTAATTGTGTTTCTTTTTAGCTCGTGGCCCATTTCGTAGGTTACTGCGGCAGACGAGTAATTGAAGGAAGAAGAATTTATGATATGTTGATGTAGGCTGTATTAAGGCGTCCTTTCGATACGACTCCAGACATGACTTTGCATTTTTTTGTTGGGTAATGTATTCAGCAATAAGCAAGAGGAAAAGCAATTTAGACATAGGGTGGAGGTGTTACTTTTGGAAAAATTCCATAACCTAATGTCAGTTGAGTACAGCTCTGGTGTAAATGGAACAGCACCGGGCAATGTTACAGGTTTCTAATGGGGACATGTAAAAAAATGACAAATGCCCCTCAATTATTCTCACCTTTCGGGCCTTCTACATATTTTTATACTGGGTAATTTAAAGTGTCATCTAAAATGATTTTTTGGGTTTTTATTTGCTTATTTTTTAAAATCAAGTTTTTGGCTGGGTTCACACGATGTCTTTTGGCACGTAATGTGCGGGCCGTATACGCTCCCACTGATTTCAATGGGAGCCGGGACCGCATACGCGGCGCTATTTTGCGGCCGTGATTATGCGGCGGCCGCAAAATAACCCCCCCGTATACGGTCCCGGCTCCTATTGAAATCAATGGGAGCGTATACGGCCCGCAAAAGCTCCCGCGGCGTCTACATGCCACATCACGCGGCACGTTACACCGTGTGAACCCTCCCTTTATGTGGAATATTTTTTTTTCACAAATTTTCATTTTCCATGTCACATCTATATTTAAAGTGTAACCGTTGTTTTTAGTTAGTTTTTTTGTGATTGTGTTGGGACGAGTTTGCTGGATATTTTTGCAACATACTTATGGTACTTTCTTTAACCCCTTCCCGCCGATGGCATTTTTTGATTTTTGTTTTTGACTCCCCTCCTTCTAAACCCCATAACTTTTTTATTTCTCCGCTCCCAGAGTCATATGAGGTCTTAATTTTTGCGGGACAATTTTTTCTTCATGATGCCACCATTAATTATTCTATATAATGTACTGGGAAGCAGGAAAAAAATTCAGAATGGGGTGGATTTGAAGAAAAAATGCATTTCTGCGACTTTCTTACGGGCTTTGGTTTTACGGCGTTCACTATGCAGCCAAAATGACATGTCCCCTGTATTCTGTGTTTCGGTACGGTTCCAGGGATACCAAATGTATATGGTTTTATTTACATTTTGACCCCTAAAAAAAATTCCAAAACGGTGTTAAAATTTTTTTTTTCTAAAAGTCGCCATATTCCGACGGCCGTAACTTTTTTATACATAGGTGTACGGGGATGCATAGGGCGTCTTTTTTTGCGGGGCCGGGTGTACTTTTTAGTTCTACCATTTTCGGGAAATGTTATTGCTTTGATCACTTTTTATTCAAATTTTTATCAGAATTAAAACAGTGAAAAAACGGCGGTTTGGCACTTTTGACTATTTTTCCTGCTACGGCGTTTACCGAACAGGAAAAATATTTTTATAGATTTGTAGAGCGGGCGATTTCGGACGCGGGGATACCTAACATGTATGTGTTTCAGTTTTTAACTACTTTTATATTTGTTCTAGGGAAAGGGGGGTAATTTGAACTTTTAATACTTTTTATATTTTTTTATATTTTTTTTTTACTTTTTTTTTTTTTTTTGCATTTATTAGACCCCCTAGGGGTGTTGAACCCCAGGGGGTCTGATCACTAATGCAATGCATTACAATGCTAATGCATTGCAATGCATTGCAAAAAAGCATCATCTCTTTTGCAGGCTGTATACACCAGCCTGCAAA
This sequence comes from Leptodactylus fuscus, assembly GCF_031893055.1. Lineage (NCBI taxonomy): Eukaryota > Metazoa > Chordata > Amphibia > Anura > Leptodactylidae > Leptodactylus > Leptodactylus fuscus. The sequence goes on along the minus strand of NC_134265.1, from coordinate 326,346,502 downwards.
AGAGAGAATTTGCAGACTGGCTGGGAGCCCTTAACAAGGCTTCCGGCTGTCATGGCAACGGGGGGTCGGCCCTGGAGCATGCTTCAGGAGCCGGCGATCCCTGCCAAAATGGCGGCGCCCTTTGACAGCAGCGCCGGAGGGGTTAATGCCTCCGATCGGTCCGGGGACCGATCGGAGGCATTAGAGCCGGTTGTCTACTGCTTAAAGCAGTAGACACCCGGCGGCTATGACGGCCGCCCGGCTCCCGGGCGGTCGCCATAGTTACAGACCGGACACGCTCCGTACTATTACGGCGCATGTCGGGAAGGGGTTAAAGGGGCTCTATTACTAGATTTTCGTGTTGTTAGCTAAAGATATGCCTGAATAGACTTTAAAAAGGCTATTCAGGTGCTGCTATTCGTTAGTAGAAAGACCCTCCTCCCCTTTTTTTGTTAATTACCGTGGGAATCGATATGCAAATCAGCTCCAGGGTGCACGGTGGGCGTTCCGTGCACCCCCTTGTGTCCTACTTTCTGGACGCCCACTGCTGCCTCCAAGCCCTCCTCCTCCTGCTTATTGACCGCCTCCATTGTCAGCAGTTTCTATTGAAGTCACGTGCGTGCGCAGTAGTGGTCCATCTGGCGTGCTACTGTGCATGCTCCAGCCTCAGCTCGCAATGTTCTCTACGGGAAAATGGCGCTGGAGCGTGCACAGTAGTGCGCCGGAGGGAGCGCTACTGCGCATGCGTGTGACTTCAATAGAAACCGCTGGAGGCGGTGAATAAGTAGGAGGAGGAGGGCTTGGAGGCAGCGGTGGGTGTCCAGAAGGTATGACACAAAGGGGTGCACGAAACGCCCACCGTGCACCTTGGAGCTGATTTGCATATCGATTTCCACGGTAATTAACAAAAATGGGGGGTCTTTCTACAAATGAATAGCAGCACATGAATAGCCTTTTTAAAGGCTATTCAGGCATATCTTTAGCTAAGAACACAAAAATCTAGTGATAGAGCCCCTTTAAGGAATGTTCAGACTAAGTTTTTTGGCAGCGGATTTTGATGCAGAATTCGCCTCAAAATCTGCCTGCCAAACCGGCTCCCATTGACTTCAATGGGAGCCACTCGCTTCTTTTTTCCATTAGCTAGTAGCGCAAAAAAGAAGCGAGATGACCTATCATGCCGCGGATTCCGTGGCTGACTCAGCTGGGACTTCTGTTACTGCTATAAGTCCAACACTTATCTCTAGAAATGACCCCAAATCCTGTCTGGCCTCATCCGTTCCTACTGACAGCCAAGTCCAGATTGCCACTGGTGGTCAGATTTACAGAAACAGCCGAGCTCACTGAGCTACACTGCTTCCGAAAGTCCCATAGAAGTGAGTAGAATTATGGAAGCATCTCTAAAAAAAGTCACCGAAGACCTGGAGATTATAACCAATAGTAATAAAAGCGATATATCCAGAATATCAATAGGAGCCAATGATAGAGATCCCTAGGTAGTCAGGTGCAGCACAAGAGAAGTCTGGGAGATAATAGTAATGACTAAGCTCATGCCATGAATATAAGAGGGATGAGATGACTTAGGTAGCTGCAGCCAGAGAACCTATCTATATACAACAGGGATGTACATGTTCTCCCTTCCGAATTGGCGAAACAGAATAAATTGAAACCTCTGCTCCCCAGACAAGCTCTGCCCTTTCGACAATACATTTAATGTCTGGTGCACCTTCCAAACAGGACAGAAAATGGTTATCTATTAACGTTGTGTTCGCTTTATCATGATTGAATCTCTTCATCCTGTCACCTACAGAAAGTTTCCGCAGCCGCTCTAAACTTCTGCCATTCATAAAGCTTCAGGCTATGCATTTACTGACAGCATGGCGAGGAATAAGGAGAATAATGAGTCACTTCCCCGCGACTAAACCTATTCCTGCCGCCTGCAAATACTGGAATGACTTCCCTATTATTCGGAGTACTTGATGCCTAATGTTACTACGTACGTGAATGAGCTCCACGTAGAGGAAAATGTTCTGCAGTTTATTTTTTCTACTTAGGATCAGCAGGAGATATTTAGCAATCACCACATGGGGCTTATTTTGCTGTCTTAGACATTGGTCGGAAGGCTGTATATACTGTATACCTTCATTCCACACTCAATAATCACCAGTGTATGCTAGTTACTGCTTATGTCTATGTTTCGGAAGTTTGGGTAGCTGGGGACTATCGAGAGGCAGAGCAAGTATCCTGCAAGTCAGTGTGGACAGTGGCTTTAAAGGGGCTCTATCATCAAAATTATGCCCTATGAACCCCACATATGCCTGAAAGACTATTCAGGCACCACTAATGGTATTTTAAAAGCCCCCCGTTTTAAACTAATACCCTAAAAAACAATATGCAAATCATACTTACCGTGCACGGTGGGCGGTTCGTGCACTGGTGGACATTATCTTCGGTCCCGCCTTCCTCTGGTGTCTTCTTCCAGCTATGTCCTCCTGGGCTCTTTCTTCCACACCTTCAATCTTCTTTTCTTCTGGCGGGTTGTGTTTAAGTCCCACGCGTGCACAGTATCGCTCTCTCTGGAGCGCTACTGCGCACGTTCCGGCGCCATTTTTGTCAATGGAAGTTCGCGACCTCTACTGCGCACGCGCAGTATGCTCGCGTAGTTCTAAGGGAACTCAGCATACTAAGCATGTTCAGTATGCTCAGTTCCCCTTAGAACTAAGACAAAAATGGTGTCGGAGCATGTGCAGTAGCGCTCCAGAGAGAGCGATACTGGCACGCGCTGGATTTAAACACAACCCGCCGGAAGAAAAGAAGATTGAAGGCATGGAGGAAAGAGCCCAGGAGGACGTCGCTAGGAGAAGACACCAGAAGGCGGGACTGAAGATGACGTCCACCAGTGCACGAACCGCCCACCGTGCATGGGTAAGTATGATTTGAATATTAGTTTTTAGGGTATTAATTTGAAATGGGGAGGCTTATAAAATACCATTAGCGGTGCCTGAATAGCCTTTTTAAAGTCTATTCAGGCATATGTGGGGCTCATAGGGCATAATTTGGATGATAGAGCCCCTCTAAAATATCACCCCACACACCCTCATATAGCGTTGAGTAACGTGTATCTTCAATTTTAAAACGACTTTTATCTAAATGAAAGTACAGGTGATTATAAGAAAGTTTGTAATATATATTATTTAAGAAATATGTTTCATTTTCAATCTAAGAAGCGGAGTTACTTTTAATATATGGAGAGGGGAGGGGGAGGAGGGGGATGCTGGAAAACACACACAATTAATCACAGCTGCTACACTCTGCTACTCTGTGAGGGAGGGAGCCAGTCTAATACTGCTATGTTTTAATACTAGATAGTACCACTACATAGATTGAGGTAAAAAAAATCAGTCTCCATAGATCATTTCCATAGGCTTCTGTGTATGTGATAATTATGGAGATGGATTCTATTCCAATAAATGATAGAAGATAATGAGGAGCAGCCTAATAAGTAGAGAGTGGAACAGATTTTTGTAAAGGGGACCTTTCACTACCACCAAAGAATCCAAGTTATTGCATCCTTCAATACGCACTGCTCTATGGAGTATGGAACAGTTGGAATTTTTTTCTCCAGCCTCCACCATTATTCAATTCTGATAGTTTCAGCACAATCATTTGGACTCTCTATTGTCAGGTGGAAGGTCCATGGCTTGAGCAGAAAGACAAGGACCAGCCATCTAACAGCAGATAGCATAATGGTACTAAAACTAACAGCATTGATTGTTCAGGAATGGGGAGGAGGGCAGAGAAAAAATTCCAACTTTGCCGGAATCAATGGAACGGAATCTATGGAAGGATGCAAAGAGTTAGAGTAGGTGGAGGTGGTGAAAGGTCTTCTTTAATAAAATATATTACAAAATTTCTTATATTCATCTGTACTATTCATTCATGAGAAGTTGTTTAACTTTTTTTAACCCTTTAAGGACATGGTAGCTTGTTCTTTATACCTCGGTGAGTTTTTTCATATTTTTCTTCTCAGCCTAAAATTCATTACTTTTTAAATTTTCTAGTTGACATAGGCTCATGAGGGCTTATTCATGGTAAGACGAGTTGTATTTTTAGTTGGCACGATATTGGGGTACATATAATGTTATCATTGCTTTTATTAATGTTTTTTGGGGGGGCAACGACATCACAGAAGAGAGCGAGGAGGCCCATGAGAGGTAACAAAAGGTGAGTGTGAGCGATTTATTTGATTTATTTTTCCTCCCCTGGGCCTCCATCTCTGGGGCGCTATTATATTTGAGTAGGGTTGAGCTGATCTTGAGATTTTAAGATCGATTTTAAAATCCGATTTCCGATCATTTTCCAGCCGATCCCAATCATGAAATTTGCTCAATCGCCGATCGGGATCCGATATTTCCTGATCCTGATCGCTCAACTCTATTCATGATATATACATAAATAGGGTTGAGCCGATCTTGAGATAACCTCCGACCTCGATCCCACCGGAAAAGATCGGGATCAGAATTCCGATCGCGATCGTGAAATTTACTCGATCGCCGATCGGAATCTGATCTTTTCCGATCCCGATCACTCAACCCTATAGTTGGGATGAACCTGGCTTATTATGAGCTGACTTTCCCTTCTCTAATATTGACACATTCTCTTTAACAATGTAAGCAGTGTAACTAACAAAGGGGAATGTACAACTAGAATTTGTTTTCTGTAATTTTTTTTCTAATCTCCCATCTCATTAGCTATATTTTTAAAAATGCTTTTGAAATATCACAAGGCCCACTGAGCTTCAAAATAGACTGATACTTCATGCTCTGTAGGGATCACTTCTTAGCAGCCAACTCATTATTAGTATAATCAGGATCATAATGATTATTAACACTATAAGCTGATGGCTGGTCAAGTAATGGAGGGGGTGTACATCTCACCCAGATAACTAGGGTGGGTGAGATGAGAAAACTCCAGAAAGAACATTTCTCAGCAAATAACTATTGTCTGCTGAGGGTTATTTCAGAGTTCCAGTTACTGGGCTGGATTTTTAGGAATGGCAGGTAGGTTGGTAGTGGGACCTGTCATTCCACCCCCCTCCAGTCCACACTTTGGGGATGTTCCGGCAGCGACTCAGCAGCAGAGAGTCTCCTTGTCAAGGAGGCTTAAGAAGTTGCTCCAGAAGCAACACTTGGGCAGAGCTTGGCTAGAGAGTCAACTGAGAGGTCATATTTTTGGAGCTGTGTCCTGAATGACTCAACTGGCTTTTGATTTTTGTGATTCTAGGTGAGGTAACCTATTCTATGTTTAGTTAGAGCCTAGCCGGGCAGGGATTTATTTTTGTATTGTTTCCTTTTCTTGCTGCACTACCTTTTGTGAGTGAAAATAAACTCTGCCTTTGTTTTGGACTAAAAGAAACTGGACTTGTGTCTGCCACCCCACCTAGTAACCCCAGACCCTGACAACACTTACAGATAGATAATACAGGATCCACCATTAACACTAGGTGATGGTCACCATATGCACCTTTCACAGAGCATGCCCAGAAATTCTCCCATAAATCTGAATGATTTTTTTCCGAAGGCCAATTTCCTATGTCTATGTGGTTTCTGTAAATCATATCTTTCCATTCACACATACATATCCACTCTCCCGAATATCAGGGAGGCTCCTGAAAAAAGGGGTAAATTCAGTGGCTTAACTAAAGTCTTGTGGACCCCGGTGCAATCTTTTGTCTGGGCCCCCTACACCATACCTACAACGAATTCTTGATAGTGATGGTTACGGGGGCTAAGGAGTTTAATCCACCTTAGTGTGGTTAGGGGGATCTGTGGGTCTCCTTGGCTTATGGGCGAGATGGAAGCTGCAACCTCAGTACTGATGCCAGTGCTTATGGGCCCCCTAAGGCTCCTGGGCCCCGTTGCGACTGCATCCTCTGCACCCCTAAATTTATGCCCCTGGGTAAACTCCTGGCATACTAGAAGAATGGGCAGAATGCCCCCATATCTGCTAGGTTCTCAGTTATATTAAAGATCATGTGGGCCTTTAAGGGGTCATGAAAAGGAATGGTACTTGATCACATTGGAAGTTTTTGGCACACTTTAAGAGCTGTTTTTCCCAGGAGCTAATTTTTAAAAGTTGGCAAGTATGTGTTAATAGCTGATCAGGCAAGACGGCCGCCCCCATACTCATGTATAGAAAGTAATATAACAAAATCTACAGTCAGAAAATAAAAATACATTACAAAGTATTGAGTATTAGTGCTGAGCAAAGAGTATTCAAATCCTAGATTTGAATACCTCCGCTCCCATAGGGAGCATTGGAACGGCCGATCGCGAAGTGGTAAAGCGCGGCCAGCTTCAATGCATTCCTATGGGAGGGAGGTATTAAAAACTAGGATTCGAATACTATTCGCTCAACACTATTGAGTATCTATAGGGGAGTCCTCTGTTCAGGATCCCCATTTATTGGAACAAAGACCATCCCTCACTCTGTAGGACCTGTCCTGTCCTGCATTACACAAACATCCCCCTGATTTAAATGGACACTGTGTAATGCTTAGTTTTCCCTGTGGTGGCGCTGCAGAGAATCTGTATACTTACTACTAGGTTTCCCCACAGATCACAGCTGATCAGAGGGGATCATTGTAGTAAATAGGGATTGTCCGAAGCTGATATTAGACGCAATATTCCTCAAATATTTTTAGCGTGTGTCCTGCACCTTATGACCTTTCTATTTAAAGAGGACCTTTCACCACTTTTGGGCACATGCAGTGTTATATACTGCTGGAAAGCTGACAGTGCGCTGAATTCAGCGCACTGTTGGCTTTCCCGATCTGTGCCCGGTGTAAAGAGCTTACGGTGCCGGTACCGTAGTGCTCTATGGTCAGAAGGGCGTTTCTGACCATTAGCCAGAGACGTCCTTCTGCCTCGCGGCGCCAATCGCACTGTGCTGTGGAGTGGGGAGGAACGCCCCCTCCCTCTGCTCACAGCGCTCGTCCATAGACGAGCATTATCAGGAGCGGGAGGGGGGAGTTCCTCCCCTCTCCACAGCACAGCGTGATTGGCGCCGCGAGGCAGAAGGACGTCTCTGGCTAATGGTCAGAAACGCCCTTCTGACCATAGAGCACTACGGTACCGGCACCGTAAGCTCTTTACACCGGGCACAGATCAGGAAAGCCGACAGTGCGCTGAATTCAGCGCACTGTCAGCTTTCCAGCAGTATATAACACTGCATGTGCCCAAAAGTGGTGAAAGGTCCTCTTTAAGAACGTTGCCAACCTGCCTTTTCATAGGACAAAGAAATTTAATATCTCGACTAGAGATGAGCGAACAGTGTTCTATCGAACTCATGTTCGATCGGATATTAGGCTGTTCGGCATGTTCGAATCGAATCGAACACCGCGTGGTAAAGTGCGCCATTACTCGATTCCCCTCCCACCTTCCCTGGCGCCTTTTTTGCTCCAATAACAGCGCAGGGTAGGTGGGACAGGAACTACGACACCGGTGACGTTGAAAAAAGTAGGCAAAACCCATTGGCTGCCGAAAACATGTGACCTCTAATTTAAAAGAACAGCGACGCCCAGCTTCGCGTCATTCTGAGCTTGCAATTCACCGAGGACGGAGGTTTCCGTCCAGCTAGCTAGGGCTTAGATTCTGGGTAGGCAGGGACAGGCTAGGATAGGAAGGAGAAGACAACCAACAGCTCTTGTAAGAGCTAAATTCCAGGGAGAAGCTTGTCAGTGTAACGTGGCACTGACGGGCTCAATCGCCGCAACCCAGCTTTCCCAGGATCCTGAATGGAATACACTGTCAGTGTATTCCCGTATACCCGATATATACCCCGATACCCGTTCCAACGGTGTGCCCCCCCACCTTCACCCCAGAAATACCCTGCAAGTCCCCTAGCAATAGAATTGGGGCTATATACACCCACAATTTTTACTACTGGTATACAGTGCCATTGTCTGACTGGGAATTCAAAGAATATATTGGGAATACAAATACCCTCATTTCTTGCTACTGCCATATAGTGCCAGTTTCTGACTGGTAATTCAAAGAATATATTGGGGTTACGTGCACCCACAATTTTTACTACTGGTATACAGTGCCATTGTCTGACTGGGAATTCAAAGAATATATTGGGAATACAAATACCCTCATTTCTTGCTACTGCCATATAGTGCCAGTGTCTGACTGGGAATTCAAAGAATATATTGGGGTTACGTGCACCCACAATTTTTACTACTGGTATACAGTGCCATTGTCTGACTGGGAATTCAAAGAATATATTGGGAATACAAATACCCTCATTTCTTGCTACTGCCATATAGTGCCAGTGTCTGACTGGGAATTCAAAGAATATATTGGGGTTACGTGCACCCACAATTTTTACTACTGGTATACAGTGCCATTGTCTGACTGGGAATTCAAAGAATATATTGGGAATACAAATACCCTCATTTCTTGCTACTGCCATATAGTGCCAGTGTCTGACTGGGAATTCAAAGAATATATTGGGGTTACGTGCACCCACAATTTTTACTACTGGTATACAGTGCCATTGTCTGACTGGGAATTCAAAGAATATATTGGGAATACAAATACCCTCATTTCTTGCTACTGCCATATAGTGCCAGTGTCTGACTGGGAATTCAAAGAATATATTGGGAATACAAATACCCTCATTTCTTGCTACTGCCATATAGTGCCAGTGTCTGACTGGGAATTCAAAGAATATATTGGGGTTACGTGCACCCACAATTTTTACTACTGGTATACAGTGCCATTGTCTGACTGGGAATTCAAAGAATATATTGGGGTTATAAATACCCTCATTTCTTGCTACTGCCATATAGTGCCAGTTTCTGACTGGTAATTCAAAGAATATATTGGGGTTACGTGCACCCACAATTTTTACTACTGGTATACAGTGCCATTGTCTGACTGGGAATTCAAAGAGTATATTGGGAATACAAATACCCTCATTTCTTGCTACTGCCATATAGTGCCAGTTTCTGACTGGTAATTCAAAGAATATATTGGGGTTACGTGCACCCACAATTTTTACTACTGGTATACAGTGCCATTGTCTGACTGGGAATTCAAAGAGTATATTGGGAATACAAATACCCTCATTTCTTGCTACTGCCATATAGTGCCAGTTTCTGACTGGTAATTCAAAGAATATATTGGGGTTACGTGCACCCACAATTTTTACTACTGGTATACAGTGCCATTGTCTGACTGGGAATTCAAAGAATATATTGGGAATACAAATACCCTCATTTCTTGCTACTGCCATATAGTGCCAGTGTCTGACTGGGAATTCAAAGAATATATTGGGGTTACGTGCACCCACAATTTTTACTACTGGTATACAGTGCCATTGTCTGACTGGGAATTCAAAGAATATATTGGGGTTATAAATACCCTCATTTCTTGCTACTGCCATATAGTGCCAGTTTCTGACTGGTAATTCAAAGAATATATTGGGGTTACGTGCACCCACAATTTTTACTACTGGTATACAGTGCCATTGTCTGACTGGGAATTCAAAGAGTATATTGGGAATACAAATACCCTCATTTCTTGCTACTGCCATATAGTGCCAGTTTCTGACTGGTAATTCAAAGAATATATTGGGGTTACGTGCACCCACAATTTTTACTACTGGTATACAGTGCCATTGTCTGACTGGGAATTCAAAGAGTATATTGGGAATACAAATACCCTCATTTCTTGCTACTGCCATATAGTGCCAGTTTCTGACTGGTAATTCAAAGAATATATTGGGGTTACGTGCACCCACAATTTTTACTACTGGTATACAGTGCCATTGTCTGACTGGGAATTCAAAGAGTATATTGGGAATACAAATACCCTCATTTCTTGCTACTGCCATATAGTGCCAGTTTCTGACTGGTAATTCAAAGAATATATTGGGGTTACGTGCACCCACAATTTTTACTACTGGTATACAGTGCCATTGTCTGACTGGGAATTCAAAGAGTATATTGGGAATACAAATACCCTCATTTCTTGCTACTGCCATATAGTGCCAGTTTCTGACTGGTAATTCAAAGAATATATTGGGGTTACGTGCACCCACAATTTTTACTACTGGTATACAGTGCCATTGTCTGACTGGGAATTCAAAGAATATATTGGGAATACAAATACCCTCATTTCTTGCTACTGCCATATAGTGCCAGTGTCTGACTGGGAATTCAAAGAATATATTGGGGTTACGTGCACCCACAATTTTTACTACTGGTATACAGTGCCATTGTCTGACTGGGAATTCAAAGAATATATTGGGAATACAAATACCCTCATTTCTTGCTACTGCCATATAGTGCCAGTGTCTGACTGGGAATTCAAAGAATATATTGGGGTTACGTGCACCCACAATTTTTACTACTGGTATACAGTGCCATTGTCTGACTGGGAATTCAAAGAATATATTGGGAATACAAATACCCTCATTTCTTGCTACTGCCATATAGTGCCAGTGTCTGACTGGGAATTCAAAGAATATATTGGGGTTACGTGCACCCACAATTTTTACTACTGGTATACAGTGCCATTGTCTGACTGGGAATTCAAAGAATATATTGGGAATACAAATACCCTCATTTCTTGCTACTGCCATATAGTGCCAGTGTCTGACTGGGAATTCAAAGAATATATTGGGAATACAAATACCCTCATTTCTTGCTACTGCCATATAGTGCCAGTGTCTGACTGGGAATTCAAAGAATATATTGGGGTTACGTGCACCCACAATTTTTACTACTGGTATACAGTGCCATTGTCTGACTGGGAATTCAAAGAATATATTGGGGTTATAAATACCCTCATTTCTTGCTACTGCCATATAGTGCCAGTTTCTGACTGGTAATTCAAAGAATATATTGGGGTTACGTGCACCCACAATTTTTACTACTGGTATACAGTGCCATTGTCTGACTGGGAATTCAAAGAGTATATTGGGAATACAAATACCCTCATTTCTTGCTACTGCCATATAGTGCCAGTTTCTGACTGGTAATTCAAAGAATATATTGGGGTTACGTGCACCCACAATTTTTACTACTGGTATACAGTGCCATTGTCTGACTGGGAATTCAAAGAGTATATTGGGAATACAAATACCCTCATTTCTTGCTACTGCCATATAGTGCCAGTTTCTGACTGGTAATTCAAAGAATATATTGGGGTTACGTGCACCCACAATTTTTACTACTGGTATACAGTGCCATTGTCTGACTGGGAATTCAAAGAATATATTGGGAATACAAATACCCTCATTTCTTGCTACTGCCATATAGTGCCAGTGTCTGACTGGGAATTCAAAGAATATATTGGGGTTACGTGCACCCACAATTTTTACTACTGGTATACAGTGCCATTGTCTGACTGGGAATTCAAAGAATATATTGGGGTTATAAATACCCTCATTTCTTGCTACTGCCATATAGTGCCAGTTTCTGACTGGTAATTCAAAGAATATATTGGGGTTACGTGCACCCACAATTTTTACTACTGGTATACAGTGCCATTGTCTGACTGGGAATTCAAAGAGTATATTGGGAATACAAATACCCTCATTTCTTGCTACTGCCATATAGTGCCAGTTTCTGACTGGTAATTCAAAGAATATATTGGGGTTACGTGCACCCACAATTTTTACTACTGGTATACAGTGCCATTGTCTGACTGGGAATTCAAAGAGTATATTGGGAATACAAATACCCTCATTTCTTGCTACTGCCATATAGTGCCAGTTTCTGACTGGTAATTCAAAGAATATATTGGGGTTACGTGCACCCACAATTTTTACTACTGGTATACAGTGCCATTGTCTGACTGGGAATTCAAAGAGTATATTGGGAATACAAATACCCTCATTTCTTGCTACTGCCATATAGTGCCAGTTTCTGACTGGTAATTCAAAGAATATATTGGGGTTACGTGCACCCACAATTTTTACTACTGGTATACAGTGCCATTGTCTGACTGGGAATTCAAAGAGTATATTGGGAATACAAATACCCTCATTTCTTGCTACTGCCATATAGTGCCAGTTTCTGACTGGTAATTCAAAGAATATATTGGGGTTACGTGCACCCACAATTTTTACTACTGGTATACAGTGCCATTGTCTGACTGGGAATTCAAAGAATATATTGGGAATACAAATACCCTCATTTCTTGCTACTGCCATATAGTGCCAGTGTCTGACTGGGAATTCAAAGAATATATTGGGGTTACGTGCACCCACAATTTTTACTACTGGTATACAGTGCCATTGTCTGACTGGGAATTCAAAGAATATATTGGGAATACAAATACCCTCATTTCTTGCTACTGCCATATAGTGCCAGTGTCTGACTGGGAATTCAAAGAATATATTGGGGTTACGTGCACCCACAATTTTTACTACTGGTATACAGTGCCATTGTCTGACTGGGAATTCAAAGAATATATTGGGAATACAAATACCCTCATTTCTTGCTACTGCCATATAGTGCCAGTGTCTGACTGGGAATTCAAAGAATATATTGGGGTTACGTGCACCCACAATTTTTACTACTGGTATACAGTGCCATTGTCTGACTGGGAATTCAAAGAATATATTGGGGTTATAAATACCCTCATTTCTTGCTACTGCCATATAGTGCCAGTTTCTGACTGGTAATTCAAAGAATATATTGGGGTTACGTGCACCCACAATTTTTACTACTGGTATACAGTGCCATTGTCTGACTGGGAATTCAAAGAATATATTGGGAATACAAATACCCTCATTTCTTGCTACTGCCATATAGTGCCAGTGTCTGACTGGGAATTCAAAGAATATATTGGGGTTACGTGCACCCACAATTTTTACTACTGGTATACAGTGCCAATTTCTAACTAGGAATTCAAAATGCGCAAGGCTCCCGGAAAGGGACGTGGACGAGGCCGTGGGCGAGGTCGGGGGAATGGTTCTGGGGAGCAAGGTAGCAGTGAAGCCACAGGGCGTCCCGTGCCTACTCCTGTGGGGCAGCAAGCATTGCGCCACTCCACAGTGCCAGGGTTGCTTGCCACATTAACTAAACTGCAGGGTACAAACCTTAGTAGGCCCGAGAACCAGGAACAGGTCTTGCAATGGCTGTCAGAGAACGCTTACAGCACATTGTCCAGCAGCCAGTCAGACTCTGCCTCCTCTCCTCCTATTACCCAACAGTCTTGTCTTCCTTCCTCCCAAAATTCCGAAGCTTTACAGAACAATAACCCAAACTGTCCCTGCTCCCCAGAGCTGTTCTCCGCTCCTTTCATTGTCCCTCAACCTGCCTCTCCACGTCACGATTCCACGAACCTAACAGAGGAGCATCTGTGTCCAGATGCTCAAACACTAGAGTCTCCTCCATCTCCGTTCGATTTGGTGGTGGATGACCAGCAACCCACCCTCATTGACGATGATGTGACGCAGTTGCCGTCAGGGCATCCAGTTGACTGGCGCATTGTGCGGGAGGAGGAGATGAGACAGGAGTTGGAAGAGGAAGTGGTGGATGATGAGGACACTGACCCGACCTGGACAGGGGGGATGTCAAGCGGGGAAAGTAGTGTGGATGTTGAGGCAGGTGCAGCACCAAAAAGGGTAGCTAGAGGCAGAGGCAGAGGTCAGCAGCTTAGGCGAAGCCAGGCCACACCCGGAATCTCCCAAGATGTTCCAGTTCGTACCCAGCCCCGAAAAACTCCCACCTCGAGGGCACGTTTCTCGAAGGTGTGGAGTTTTTTCAAGGAATGCGCCGAGGACAGATATAGTGTTGTCTGCACAATTTGCCTCTCGAAATTGATTAGGGGCTCTGAGAAGAGCAACCTGTCCACCACTTCAATGCGCCGTCATTTGGAATCCAAGCACTGGAATCAGTGGCAGGCAGCAACGGCAGGACAAAGGCCGCCTGCCGTTCACGCCACTGCCACTGCCTCTGCCTCTGCCTCTGCCACTGCCACTGCTGACTGTGCTGGCGATGCACTCCAGAGGACGAGCCAGGACACCACTTCATCTGCCTCCGCCACTTTGTTGACTTCTACCTCATCCTCCCCTGGTCCTGTCTTATCTCCTTCTCCTGCACCATCAAAGGCACCATCAGGCGTTTCTTTACAACAACCCACCATCTCTCAGACATTGGAGCGGCGGCAGAAATACACTGCTAACCACCCACACGCGCAAGCCTTGAACGCCAACATCGCTAAACTGCTGGCCCAGGAGATGTTGGCGTTCCGGCTTGTTGAAACTCCCGCCTTCCTGGACCTGATGGCAACTGCGGCACCTCGCTATGCCGTCCCTAGCCGTCACTACTTCTCCCGGTGTGCCGTCCCCGCCTTGCACCAGCACGTGTCACTCAACATCAGGCGGGCCCTTAGTTCCGCGCTTTGCACAAAGGTCCACTTGACCACCGACGCGTGGACAAGTGCATGCGGACAGGGGCGCTACATTTCACTGACGGCACACTGGGTGAATGTAGTTGAGGCTGGGACTGCTTCCCAAACTGGCCCGGTGTACCTCGTCTCCCCGCCTAACATTCCTGGCAGGGACACGAGAAGAACACCCCCCTCCTCCTCCTCCTCTACCGCCTCCTCCTCCGCCACCGCCTCCTCCTCCGCCACCGCCTCCTCCTCCGCTGTTAGATTGACCCCAGCTACGAGTTGGAAACGTTGCAGCACTGGCGTTGGTAGACGTCAGCAGGCTGTGCTGAAGCTGATCAGCTTGGGGGACAGACAGCACACTGCCTCCGAGGTGAGGGATGCCCTCCTCGATGAGACGGCAATATGGTTTGAGCCGCTGCACCTGGGCCCAGGCATGGTCGTTTGTGATAACGGCCGGAACCTGGTAGCAGCTCTGGAGCTTGCCGGACTCCAACATGTTCCATGCCTGGCCCACGTCTTCAACCTAGTGGTGCAACGTTTCCTAAAGAGCTACCCCAATGTTCCAGAGCTACTGGTGAAAGTGCGGCGCATGTGCGCCCACTTTCGCAAGTCGACAGTAGCCGCTGCTAGCTTAAAATCTCTCCAGCAACGCCTGCATGTGCCACAACACCGGCTTTTGTGCGACGTCCCCACACGCTGGAACTCAACGTTTCAGATGTTGAATAGAGTGGTTGAGCAGCAGAGACCTTTGATGGAATACCAGCTACAAAACCCTAGGGTGCCACAAAGTCAGCTGCCTCAGTTTCACATCCATGAGTGGCCATGGATGAGAGACCTTTGTGACATCCTACGGGTCTTTGAGGAGTCCACAAGGAGGGTGAGCTCTGAGGATGCGATGGTGAGCCTTACAATCCCGCTCTTGTGTGTTCTGAGAGAATCCCTGATTGACATCAGGGATAACTCAGATCACACAGAGGAGTTAGGGATAGCATCCGATCCGTCACAGCTGGAGAGTAGGTCCACACATCTGTCCGCTTCACTTCGTTTAATGGAGGAGGAGGAGGAGGAGGAGGAGGAGGAAGAAGAGTTGTCCGATGATGTGATGGTGATACAGGAGGCTTCCGGGCAACTTCGAATCGTCCCATTGTTGCAGCGCGGATGGGTAGACATGGAGGATGAGGAGGAAATGGAGATTGAACTTTCCGGTGGGGCCAGAGGAGTCATGCCAACTAACACTGTGGCAGACATGGCTGAGTTCATGTTGGGGTGCTTTACAACCGACAAGCGTATTGTCAAAATCATGGAGGACAACCAGTACTGGATCTTTGCTATCCTTGACCCCCGGTATAAAAACAACATCTCGTCTTTTATTCCGGTAGAGGGGAGGGCCAATCGCATCAATGCTTGCCACAGGCAATTGGTGCAGAATATGATGGAGATGTTTCCAGCATGTGACAGTGGCGGCAGGGAGGGCAGTTCCTCCAGTAGGCAACCAAGTTCTCACCGGTCCACACAAACGAGGGGCACACTGTCTAAGGTCTGGGACACCTTGATGGCACCCCCTCGCCAAAGTGCCGCCACGGAGGGTCCTAGTGTCACCAGGCGTGAGAAGTATAGGCGCATGTTGCGGGAATACCTTTCCGACCACAGCCCTGTCCTCTCCGACCCCTCTGCGCCCTACACGTATTGGGTGTCGAAGTTGGACCTGTGGCTTGAACTTGCCCTATATGCCTTGGAGGTGCTGTCCTGTCCTGCCGCCAGCGTCCTATCTGAGAGGGTGTTCAGTGCAGCCGGTGGCATCATCACTGACAAGCGCACCCGTCTGTCAGCTGAGAGTGCCGACCGGCTCACTTTGATAAAAATGAACCACCACTGGGTAGAGCCGTCATTTTTGTGCCCACCTGTGTAAAGCACCCCAACATGAAACTCCATGTCTGTACTCAACCTCTCCAATTCCTCCGCATCCTCATACTCATCCACCATAAGCGTTGCACAATTCTGCTAATACTAGGCTCCCTCCAACATGATTTCCCCCAACTCTGCTGGTTAGAGGCTCCCTCCACCCTGATTTCCACCAACTCTGCTGGTTAGAGGCTCCCTCCACCCTGCTTTCCCACAACTCTGCTGGTTAGAGGCTCCTTCCACCATGAATTTGCCCAAACTGGGCTGTTTAGAGGCTCCCTCCACCATGAATTGGTCCAAACTGGGCTGGTTAGAGGCTCCCTCCACCATTAATTGGTCCAAACTGGGCTGGTTAGAGGCTCCCTCCACAATTAATTGGTCCAAACTGGGCTAATTAGAGGCTCCCTCCACCATGAATTGGTCCAAACTGGGTTTTTTAGAGGCTCCCTCCACCATGAATTGGTCCAAACTGGGCTGGTTAGAGGCTCCCTCCACCATTAATTGGTCCAAACTGGGCTGGTTAGAGGCTCCCTCCACAATTAATTGGTCCAAACTGGGCTAATTAGAGGCTCCCTTCACCATGAATTGGTCCAAACTGGGTTTTTTAGAGGCTCCCTCCACCATGAATTTGCCCAAACTGGGCTGTTTAGAGGCTCCCTCCACCATGAATTGGTCCAAACTGGGCTGGTTAGAGGCTCCCTCCACCATGAATTTCCCAAAACTTGGCTGTTTAGAGGCTCCCTCCACCATGAATTTGCCCAAACTGGGCTGTTTAGAGGCTCCCTCCACCATTAATTGGTCCAAACTGGGCTGGTTAGAGGCTCCCTCCACCATGAATTTGCCCAAACTGGGCTGTTTAGAGGCTCCCTCCACCATGAATTGGTCCAAACTGGGTTTTTTAGAGGCTCCCTCCACCATGAATTGGTCCAAACTGGGCTGGTTAGAGGCTCCCTCCACCATGAATTTCCCAAAACTTGGCTGTTTAGAGGCTCCCTCCACCATTAATTGGTCCAAACTGGGCTGGTTAGAGGCTCCCTCCACCATGAATTGGTCCAAACTGGGCTGGTTAGAGGCTCCCTCCACCATTAATTGGTCCAAACTGGGCTGGTTAGAGGCTCCCTCCACCATGAATTTGCCCAAACTGGGCTGGTTAGAGGCTCCCTCCACCATGAATTTGCCCAAACTGGGCTGTTTAGAGGCTCCCTCCACCATGAATTTGCCCAAACTGGGCTGTTTAGAGGCTCCCTCCACCATTAATTGGTCCAAACTGGGCTGGTTAGAGGCTCCCTCCACCATGAATTTGCCCAAACTGGGCTGTTTAGAGGCTCCCTCCACCATGAATTTGCCCAAACTGGGCTGTTTAGAGGCTCCCTCCACCATGAATTGGTCCAAACTGGGTTTTTTAGAGGCTCCCTCCACCATGAATTGGTCCAAACTGGGCTGGTTAGAGGCTCCCTCCACCATGAATTTCCCAAAACTTGGCTGTTTAGAGGCTCCCTCCACCATGAATTGGTCCAAACTGGGCTGGTTAGAGGCTCCCTCCACCATTAATTGGTCCAAACTGGGCTGGTTAGAGGCTCCCTCCACCATGAATTTGCCCAAACTGGGCTGGTTAGAGGCTCCCTCCACCATGAATTTGCCCAAACTGGGCTGTTTAGAGGCTCCCTCCACCATTAATTGGTCCAAACTGGGCTGGTTAGAGTCTCCCTCCACCATGAATTTGCCCAAACTGGGCTGTTTAGAGGCTCCCTCCACCATGAATTTGCCCAAACTGGGCTGTTTAGAGGCTCCCTCCACCATTAATTGGTCCAAACTGGGCTGGTTAGAGGCTCCCTCCACCATGAATTTGCCCAAACTGGGCTGTTTAGAGGCTCCCTCCACCATGAATTGGTCCAAACTGGGTTTTTTAGAGGCTCCCTCCACCATGAATTGGTCCAAACTGGGCTGGTTAGAGGCTCCCTCCACCATGAATTTCCCAAAACTTGGCTGTTTAGAGGCTCCCTCCACCATGAATTGGTCCAAACTGGGCTGGTTAGAGGCTCCCTCCACCATTAATTGGTCCAAACTGGGCTGGTTAGAGGCTCCCTCCACCATGAATTTGCCCAAACTGGGCTGTTTAGAGGCTCCCTCCACCATGAATTTGCCCAAACTGGGCTGTTTAGAGGCTCCCTCCACCATGAATTGGTCCAAACTGGGTTTTTTAGAGGCTCCCTCCACCATGAATTGGTCCAAACTGGGCTGGTTAGAGGCTCCCTCCACCATGAATTTCCCAAAACTTGGCTGTTTAGAGGCTCCCTCCACCATGAATTGGTCCAAACTGGGCTGGTTAGAGGCTCCCTCCACCATTAATTGGTCCAAACTGGGCTGGTTAGAGGCTCCCTCCACCATGAATTTGCCCAAACTGGGCTGGTTAGAGGCTCCCTCCACCATGAATTTGCCCAAACTGGGCTGTTTAGAGGCTCCCTCCACCATTAATTGGTCCAAACTGGGCTGGTTAGAGGCTCCCTCCACCATGAATTTGCCCAAACTGGGCTGTTTAGAGGCTCCCTCCACCATGAATTTGCCCAAACTGGGCTGTTTAGAGGCTCCCTCCACCATTAATTGGTCCAAACTGGGCTGGTTAGAGGCTCCCTCCACCATGAATTTGCCCAAACTGGGCTGTTTAGAGGCTCCCTCCACCATGAATTGGTCCAAACTGGGTTTTTTAGAGGCTCCCTCCACCATGAATTGGTCCAAACTGGGCTGGTTAGAGGCTCCCTCCACCATGAATTTCCCAAAACTTGGCTGTTTAGAGGCTCCCTCCACCATGAATTGGTCCAAACTGGGCTGGTTAGAGGCTCCCTCCACCATTAATTGGTCCAAACTGGGCTGGTTAGAGGCTCCCTCCACCATGAATTTGCCCAAACTGGGCTGTTTAGAGGCTCCCTCCACCATGAATTTGCCCAAACTGGGCTGGTTAGAGGCTCCCTCCACCATGAATTGGTCCAAACGGGTTTTTAGAGGCTCCCTTCACCATGAATTGGTCCAAACTTGGCTGTTTAGAGGCTCCCTCCACCATGAATTGGTCCAAACTGGGGTGGTTAGAGGCTCCCTCCACCATTAATTGGTCCAAACTGGGCTGGTTAGAGGCTCCCTCCACCATGAATTTGCCCAAACTGGGCTGTTTAGAGGCTCCCTCCACCATGAATTTGCCCAAACTGGGCTGGTTAGAGGCTCCCTCCACCATGAATTGGTCCAAACGGGTTTTTAGAGGCTCCCTTCACCATGAATTGGTCCAAACTTGGCTGTTTAGAGGCTCCCTCCACCATGAATTGGTCCAAACTGGGGTGGTTAGAGGCTCCCTCCACCATTAATTGGTCCAAACTGGGCTGGTTAGAGGCTCCCTCCACCATGAATTTGCCCAAACTGGGCTGGTTAGAGGCTCCCTCCACCATGAATTGGTCCAAACTGGGGTGGTTAGAGGCTCCCTCCACCATTAATTGGTCCAAACTGGGCTGGTTAGAGGCTCCCTCCACCATTAATTGGTCCAAACTGGGCTGGTTAGAGGCTCCCTCCACCATGAATTTGCCCAAACTGGGCTGGTTAGAGGCTCCCTCCACCATGAATTGGTCCAAACTGGGTTTTTTAGAGGCTCCCTCCACCATGAATTTGCCCAAACTGGGCTGGTTAGAGGCTCCCTCCACCATGAATTGGTCCAAACTGGGGTTTTTAGAGGCTCCCTCCACCATGAATTTGCCCAAACTCTGCTGGTTAGAGGCTCCCTCCACCATGAATTGGTCCAAACTGGGTTTTTTAGAGGCTCCCTCCACCATGAATTTGCCCAAACTGGGCTGGTTAGAGGCTCCCTCCACCATGAATTGGTCCAAACTGGGGTTTTTAGAGGCTCCCTCCACCATGAATTTGCCCAAACTCTGCTGGTTAGAGGCTCAATCCACCCTGATTTTCAAAACAAATGTTGGTGCCAACCTCAACTTACTACAAGGGCCAAATTCACTGCTGGTGACAAGCTCTCCTCACTGCAAGTGCCAAATACACATGTTTCAAGGTGTTTTCCTACTGTCAGAGAGGTGGTATTGAGTGTGTAAAGTGTGTAGTTGTTAGGCTGTGATGTTGGGGTAATAGAGGGTCTTTGGTGTGTTAGATGCCCCCAGACATGCTTCCCCTGCTGTCCCAGTGTCATTCCAGAGGTGTTGGCATCATTTCCTGGGGTGTCATAGTGGACTTGGTGACCCTCCAGACACGGATTTGGGTTTCCCCCTTAACGAGTATCTGTTCCCCATAGACTATAATGGGGTTCGAAACCCGTTCGAACACACGAACATTGAGCGGCTGTTCGAATCGAATTTCGAACCTCGAACATTTTAGTGTTCGCTCATCTCTAATCTCGACGTAATGAAAAGCTATCCAAGTGCCCGGCGACCGTCTAATTGTCATATTAATATGGGACTTTCTTGTCTTCCGAGCGTTGGATTTGCTATCAGCGGTTTTGTCACTTTGTGATTCCTCTAAGCGGTAACTGATGTTTCAATTAAAGAATGTGTTTGCGGCGGCATGATAGAATTGCAGTTTCCCATTCCCATTCTCTGCATTCCTTGGCTTTCAACCTTTTAGTCTTGTTCGTGGCATTTATCTACTATGTCTGAGGAGGTAATTGGTAGAATGGCCTGACAGAAGCTTTACATAAACTCTACCCAGTGACAAGCGGGAGGGAGGAATAAAATAATGATGTTTGTCTAGCACTAATTACTTGTGTTAGATGTGACAGCCTAATATCCCCGTTCCTGCTCAGATCCCATTACATGCCGCTTTATAAGACAAAAAGTTACCGAATTCTAGAATGTCTCCATCTTTCCGCTTGTCACTATAATCTACATTCCCGTTTCATCTGCGTGAGTCGCTCTAATATATTACTGTAGGGACGTGTAAGTACTATATCGGGTTGAGAGACAGCCCATCTTAGAGACGTCGCTTCCCTAATTATAGGTAGGAAATGAATCTGGCTGTCACCGCGACTTGGCGGTTCGCAAACGGAGAAAAGTCATTAAAGTTTACAGAAGAAAAACTTTCTACTCAATCATCGCTAATAAAATAAGGAATATTGTGTATTTCATTGTCTCACGCTGGGAAATGTTCATACATGAAATCATTCCTCTGTGTGAATTAGATTTGTTGTCGTTGGAGTTTACTTAAGATTTTATAGCTGCAAAATTACGACTTACGTAAGATTCTACTGAGAAGTTTATTACCCTGGTGCTTTGTGTACATTTTCGCAAGCTGGAAAGGGACAAAAAGGATCATTTATGGGAAATGGGATTGGGGGTATCTTGGGGGTGCTGTGATAAGATAGGAAGTGTTGGCCGTCACTAGAGACCCTTTGGATCAAACCAGATTTGACCCTCACAGCCATGTCGACAGAAAAATTTAAAAAGTAACACATTTTGGATAGAGATGAGCGAACACTGTTCGGATCAGCCGATCAGAAAAGCACGCTCCCATAGAAATGAATGGAAGCACCTGGGAACCCCCCGCGTGCCAGCCGCTTCCATTCATTTCTATGGGAGCGTGCTGTGAGCATGCTGTTCGGAACAGTGTTCGCTCATCTCTAATTTTGGATGGTATTCTTAAAGGGTTAAAGAGATTTTCCCACAAATATAACCAAATTTAGCAAAAAAATGTACTTTTTTTTTTTTTACAAATAGAAGTAATTAAAAATTCTACTATGTGATTGGGCCTCAGCAGTCACATGGGGAGCTCTGATGTCATCATGATTTTATCTAAGCGACATGATCCCTGGAGCTGCTGACGTCAATCAGGGGGATCCGAAGAGGATGGGGATTGTCACCGAAAGCCGCGAATCCAGAATAGGTTATATTGTTATATTTATGTTACATTATATTTGCATATTATTATTATTATTATATTTGTTATATTTATGTTACATTATATTTGCATTATATTATTATATTATATTTGTTAGGCCTGGATCACATCTGCATTTGTTATTCCATTTGGGGAGTCCACTTGGGAACCCTTGAACAGAATACTGAATGCATTGACAAGCGGTGAGCTTATGAAAACAAACGGGCCCCATAGACTATAATGGGGTCCGTGTGTTTTCCGCAGAATGTCTGCACAGAACATGCGGAGAGAAAAGTACTTCATGAACTACTTTCCTCTCCGCATGACTCGTGCGGACACCACCCAGAAAGCACACGGACCCTATTATAGTCTATGGGGTCCGTGTGCTTTCATTGCTCACTGCTTATTAATATGTTCCATATTCTGTTTGGGGGGGGCCCAAGTGGACTTCCTAAATGGAATACCGAGTACAGATGTGAACTGGGCTTTAGCATCATGATCCCTGGGGCTGCTGACGTTAATCAGATGGCTGGAGAAGACCCGAAGATGATGAGGATTGTGACCAAAAGCCGCAAGTCCAGAATACGTGAGTTTGTTATATTTATGTTACATTATTTATATTATTATTGTATATTATTATTATTATTATTATTATATTATTTTTGTTATATTTATGCAGCTCTCCCTGGCCTCCACTGAAAAGACTCTGGAACATAATAGTAATTTGCAGGTGGCAAAAATGCTAAATTTTGGGTGGTCAGAACCCTAAATTTTTAGAAAATTTGCAACCAACACAGCTTGTTATGAAACGCTTCACTAATACCTATAACTTACCTATTACTCCCCTGGCACTATGTTGCTGTCATTCTGGTCCTCCAATTTGCGCCTATAAAGGGGATTTATAAACATTTATGGCATATCGACTGCGGCAGTTCTCTCCTTCTATAGGAGTTACAGACACAGCGAGTATGCTTCCTTTCTGTATTTTATAGCTGTTTCCCTATAACCTCCTTGAGATAAATGGCCTCACTAAAAGAAAGAGATTGCACTGCTCGCTCCCAGGGGCGCACACCGGCTGTTATGTGTCCACTCCACTTAACAGCCTTGGAAACATGAGTCGGAAAAAATCCCTATAAGAAATTAACAAGCATGGAGAGAAGAGATAAGTAGGAGGACACTTATATGAGCAGTCCTGGATGACTATGCTTGTGACTTCCACCAGTACGAAGAGCAGCACTGCAGCACAAACTTCTGCTCTGTAAAGTGAAATTCTGTCCCTGCTAAAACAAATTTACCATTTCTGAACTCATGCTACGCTGTAAACTTTTTCCGAGCTCTAACAATTTTTTGAAGGCATCAGCAAAGAGGACTTTGTAGCGAATATAAATGAACAACACGACTGCTCTATAAATGTGTACCGAGGAAACATCTGACAAAATAGAAAAGGTTCTTTCACTGCTTGTTGTAAACTTTTGTTCCGCAGCCTGTCTAGCCAAGAACATGGAGACAGCAGAGATCACAGCGACGAAGCCTTGGAAAAGGCGCATTTATTTATAGCCACGTAACATTTTGCGTGCACTTTTTGAGACGTGTGACCCTTCCTTTGGCTGTAAGATGTAGTTGACAAAATGCCAGGCATCTGGTCTTTTCTGGAATATGGAGTCGTTTGTATTGACAGCCATTCCATATTCTTTGTAGCCCTGTCAAGTGAAATTTCTTTGCGAAAAGTAGTTGTCTTCCTACCTGAGATGGCACGGACCCCTCAGCAGACGCAGGGGGTTTGGACAGATGGTATCAGGCTCTTCCCTCTTCCAATCTGACAAGCGAGACTTTCCCTCCTGTGGATAAAGAAGCTGCAACATTGTCTATATGCGGTAAATTTTTTGAATGGTAATGTTTGCCTGGTGCTTTTGGCTACAATATTTTTAGTTAAAGGGATTCTACCATTAAAAATCTTTTTTCTGTGGCTAACACGTCGGAATAGCCTTTAAAAAGGCTATTCGTCTCTTACCTTTAGATGGGATCTCTGCCGCGCCATTCCTTAGTAACGGTATGTAAATTAGTTCTTTGGCAGCGATGGGGGCGGGCCCCAGCGCTGAAAATGCGATGAGGGTGTCCCCACCGCTGCCTGAGAACAGGATCCTGCGCCGCCTCTATCTTCTGCTGGATCCTCCCCTTCTTTCTTCGTCTTTCTTCGGCGGCTTCACCTCTGTCGGCTCTGACACTAGTAGAGCCGACTGCGCGTGCGCGGCCATAGTTCCAAAGCCGCAATTGCGCACATGCGCAGTCGGCTCTACTAGTGTCTCAGTGGCAGAGCCGACTGCGCAGGCGTCAGAAGAAAGACAAAGAAAGAAGGGGAGGATCCAGCAGAAGACAGAGGCGGCGCAGGATCCTGTTCTCGGGCAGCGGTGCAGACGCCCTCAACACATTTTCAGCGCTGAGGCCCGCCCCCATCGCTGCCAGAGAACTAATTTACATACCGGTAAAAACCAGTATTACTAAGGAACGGCGCGACAGAGATCCCATCTAAAGGTAAGAGACGAATAGCCTTTCTAAAGGCTATTTCAACGTGTTAGCCACAGAAAAAAGATTTTTAATGGTAGAATCCCTTTAACGTCCATGAACTCTTTGGTGGCTAACCATCTGTGATCTACAGTACCAACATTGTAGACGTTGCCATATTTCACTAACTAAAACCCACAGCATGTCAATTATTCCTCCAGTTTCCCGCATGGCAAAGGCCCAAAAAAATTCCTGCAGGTGAGCCCAACCAAAAAACTATCGTAATTTCAGGCAATTTTGGAAATTCTAGAGCGTGTTCACTGTGTGTGGTCCTCGACTGAAATAGGTTTACGTTAAAATATCATGTTTTTCAAAAATACTAAAAAGGTTTTCAGAAGCTCAGTCTTTGTTGACCTATCCTTATACTTAGGTTTGGCTATCAATGTTTGATCATTAAATTTCATCGCTAAGTGGACGCCATAGCAATGGATCTACCACTCAGGACTCTCTTATAGGAGATACGTTACATTTCATAAATATGGCACAGCTTTCGGGATGTTTTTAGCCCCCCTTGAACTTTTCCTCAACTATTTTTGATACATAGACTCAATAGCATGAAACTTGCATTCTGCACCCACTATAAAGAATATTCTTTTAAAAAAAAAGGAATGATTAAATATTGCATGAATTTGCCCTTTTGTGTCAACGTTGGGCCCACTGGAGGCTGGAGGGCCAGTCCAATGGTGCAGTCAGATCAGCAGTCATCACGTCATGCAATTTGAAACTTTAATCCTTTTTTAAAGACTGATGGGTTCTACTAGCTACATGATGAGAGGTCTACAGGACCAGGCTGGCCATGCATTTGAGATAGTTGTAGGGTGAACACTCAGTTTGGTGGAGCTGTTACTCCCAACCCTCAATACACATGCACACTCAGCTGGGGCGAGTGTACATATGTTGTCATAGGGAGAAAGGAGCTCACAGTGGTGGTAGTCAGCCCACTATGTACTCCACAGTGGCTGGTGGAAGGGTGAAGAGAGGGTCTGTAGTGGTGGTAGTGTTCCCTGAGCCATTCTCTGTAGCAAGCCCTCTTTGACTGTTGTAAGTCTGATGGTAATTGGGGTGCTCTTGATGGTGATGTAGGATTGAGGCCTTAGGAGACAACGAGGAACAGTACAAAATCTCATGGTTTTACTGCAGTAAGGAAGGTGAACAGTTAAACAACCAATTTTCCATAAAATGGAGGAATACTCTTGTAATATCACTGGTCTGGAGCTGAGGCTTGGAGATGGCACTTCCTGGAACCAGTCAGTATCTCCCAAATTCATGATGACCTTTCTAAAATGTGATCTTCCACAAAAGCACAAATATCTTACACAAATACCCAAGCTACAAATTTCTAAAAGCTGCTGGGTCAGGCCTGAGGCTCATATGTACCAGTTGTAGCGACCCTTCATCCCTTCCTAGGGATGCACCATCTACCTATCTCCAGTCTCGTTGGTTCAGTCCACCATATGATGCCAGCGTTTTGTGGCAACAGCCTATCCTCTTAATAACAAATGATTGGGCATATTGATACTTGATAAGTCTTGCAGTCTAATGCAGTGTTCTACAACCTTTCCAGACTCTGGGCACCCAAAAATTCCCTCATGGCACCAGTGTCAAACAATTTTTACCAAATGATAAAAACAAATAGCAGTTTTGCCGTGGATCTTACTGCTGTTTTTAAACTTACAGGCGATTAATATTATGTAAATGAATTTCACTTGAAAAAACTCACCAAAAACTGCATCAAAACTGTATGCATTTTTCTGATGCAGATCTGCTGTAGTGGGGAATGCTCCATGTGAACACGCGCTCCTAATTTCAATATTCTATAATCCCTCAGGGCTCGTTCACATCTGCGTTGTGCACTCCGTAGTTCAGGTTTCCGTTTCCTGCCTAAAACAGAGGCAGGAGACGGAAACCTGCAGGAGTCTTTCTCACCCATTCATTTGAATGGGTGAGAAAGCTGTCCGGCCGTGAGCGGCGGTGAGCGTTTTGCGCTCTCCGCCGCGAAACCGGGTTTTATAATCCGGACACAGAGTCGGACATGCAGTACTCTGTGTCCGGATTAAAAAATTCGGTTTCGCGGTGGAGAGCCTAAAACGCTCACTGCCGCTCATGGCCGGACCCGGTCTGTGGTTTCCGACTTCTGGCATGCAGAAGACGGAAAGCTCAGAACGGACAGGTGAACGCAGGTGTGAACCTAGCGTCAGCTATCTCCATGTGTATGTGTATATATGTGTATCTGTCTATGTAAGTGTGTATATATGTGTATATATATATGTATGTGTGTGTGTGTGTGTGTGTATATATATATATATATATATATATATATATTAATATAATGATATATATATATATGTGCATGTGTATGTATGTATATATACAATCCTATGAAAAAGTTTGGGCACCCCTATTAATCTTAATCATTTTTAGTTCTAAATATTTTGGTGTTTGCAGCAGCCATTTCAGTTTGATATATCTAATAACTGATGGACACAGTAATATTTCAGGATTGAAATGAGGTTTATTGTACTAACAGAAAATGCGCAATATGCATTAAACCAAAATTTGACCGGTGCAAAAATATGGGCACCTCAACAGAAAAGTGACATTAATATTTAGTACATCCTCCTTTTGCAAAGATAACAGCCTCTAGTCGCTTCCTGTAGCTTTTAATCAGTTCCTGGATCCTGGATGAAGGTATTTTGGACCATTTCTTTCTACAAAACAATTCAAGTTCAGTTAAGTTTGATGGTCGCCGAACATGGACAGCCCGCTCTTAAATGATCTGAAAACAAAGATTGTTCAACATAGTTGTTCAGGGGAAGGATACAAAACGTTGTCTCAGAGATTTAACCTGTCAGTTTCCACTGTGAGGAACATAGTAAGGAAATGGAAGACCACAGGGACAGTTCTTGTTAAGCCCAGAAGTCGCAGGCCAAGAAAAATATCAGAAAGGCAGAGAAGAAGAATGGTGAGAACAGTCAAGGACAATCCACAGACCACCTCCAAAGAGCTGCAGCATCATCTTGCTGCAGATGGTGTCACTGTGCATCGGTCAACTATACAGCGCACTTTGCACAAGGAGAAGCTGTATGGGAGAGTGATGAGAAAGAAGCCGTTTCTGCACGTACGCCACAAATAGAGTTGCCTGAGGTATGAAAAAGCACATTTGGACAAGGCAGCTTCATTTTGGAAACAAAAATTTAGTTGTTTGGTTATAAAAAAAGGCGTTATGCATGGCATCCAAAAAGAAACAGCATTCCAAGAAAAACACATGCTACCCACTGTAAAATTTGGTGGAGGTTCCATCATGCTTTGGGGCTGTGTGGCCAATGCCGGCATGGGGAATCTTGTTAAAGTTGAGGGTCGCATGGATTCCACTCAGTATCAGCAGATTCTTGAAAATAATGTTCAAGAATCAGTGACGAAGTTGAAGTTACGCCGGGGATGGATATTTCAGCAAGACAATGATCCAAAACACCGCTCCAAATCCTCAGGCATTCATGCAGAGGAACAAGTACAATGTTCTGGAATGGCCATCCCAGTCCCCAGACCTGAATATCATTGAACATCTGTGGGATGATTTGAAGCGGGCTGTCCATGCTCGGCGACCATCTAACTTAACTGAACTTGAATTGCTTGTCCAAAATACCTTCATCCAGGATCCAGGAACTGATTAAAAGCTACAGGAAGCGACTAGAGGCTGTTATCTTTGCAAAAGGAGGATCTACTAAATATTAATGTCACTTTTCTGTTGAGGTGCCCATACTTTTGCACCGGTCAAATTTTGGTTTAATGCATATTGCGCATTTTCTGTTAGTACAATAAACCTCATTTCAATCCTGAAATATTACTGTGTCCATCAGTTATTAGATATATGAAACTGAAATGGCTGTTGCAAACACCAAAATATTTAGAACTAAAAATGATTAAGATTAATAGGGGTGCCCAAACTTTTTCATAGGACTGTATGTGTGTGTATGTGTATATCTGTATGTGTTTTATGTAAGTGTGTGTATATATATATATATATATATATATATATATATATATGTGCATGTGTATGTATGTGTATATATATATATATATATATATATATATATGTGTGTGTGTGTGTGCATGCACTGTATACATGTGTGCATACTGTGTATATATGTGTGCACACTCAGCTGTTGCTACATTGGTTACTTTTATCACAGTAACAGGTTTCCTTTACATTTTACATAATCTAACCTTACAAGTAACCTTATTCTATCCAATGACAATATTCTCTGTATATAGTGAGGCCTGGGTATATTATATGAGGCTGTTTACTTGCGAACCATGAGAAAAGCTCATTTTGCGAGGAATATTGCCTTGTGCTATATTTAGTGGTTTGACATTGACTAAGATGCTGCGACCTTCTCTGGGATGAGCATTATGTAACCTGCCTGAATAGTGAGACCTGCAATCAGATTAGGACGCAATGTAACAATTAATGCTATTGTAGCTGAGCGATGGGATGTGATAAGCTTTCCTCTATTTCTCGCCGCCTATGAGTTTCTCTCACACAAATCTTCCCGAACACTAAATGTTGTGCATTGTAATTTCTCATTACCTACTCCACATACAGCCGTACAACCTGGGGCTGCAGGGAGTCATTCTGGATACCGTAGCGGCGTCTTTCTTCTGCACCGCCAGTGTCATTGTTAGTACTAGGCTGAATTGATTGTTACTGTTCTTTAATGATACTTTCATTTCCATGCAGATTTTATGTTGATTGTGGTAAAATATTTAATGAAAACCTCAGGGTAGACATTACGGAAAGTTTAAGCCTACATACAAATGAACTAATGCATGCGCCTGGGCCACGGTAACACAGCAGAGATGGCACAGCAGAGATGGCACATGGATGACTGTGCGGCCATGCCCCCAAGGACACATGTATGTCACCTAGTGAGTCCGGGCCGCAAAACGAGCAAGTATATGATCCATTCATAATGGTCATTGAAAATGGATGCATAGACTTGACTTGGTTCCATCAGGCTAGAAAACGTTATAAAAATAGATTATTTATGGTCTACTACAAAAAACAAAACAAAACTAGCCCATTGTATAAAATGGAAATATTGGAATCTGTAGGATGGCAAAACATGGTAGCACGTTTAGTAATTTTTACAGTAATTGATATCTCTTGTGTGGCATTCCCCTGGCATGCTCTTCCAGCCACTTCTGTCCTCCTGTGTGATATCATAGGCCCTGGGGGACCACTAAGGCCTGTGATTGAGTATTCACGGGGAACTGTCCAACATCATTTCAGCGCACCCGATGTGTCTGTGATTGGACCTCAGTGGTGCCTTGGGGACATTGATGTCAACCAGGAGGCCAAAAGAAGACGTCACATCAGTGTCTGGCTGGGCATTGGCAGTGGTGGTAGCTGTGGCTACAAGGCATGGTATGATATGATTGAGCAGGTAATAGGGTGTCTGGCTGTGACAGTGAGTGGGAACTGAGCGGTGGCAGTGGAGGGAGCTGTGGCAACATGAGTGGCAGTATGATTATTCCCTGTCTCCACCATTATTGCAAATGCCTTGTAATCATGCTTCTAGCACATCATATAGTGTATATGACATCAGCACTGTAAGGTATCCACCTAACACTGTCTATTGGTTTAGAGCCATGATGACGAACCTATGGCACGCGTGCCAGAGGTGGCACTTAGAGCCCTCTCTGTGGGCACCCATCTGTGGAACAGATTATACTGTGTGGGAGCCACTGTGGAGCAGATTGTACTATGTGGAGGCCACTGTGGTGCAGATAGTACTGTTTGGGGGCTACTGTGGAGCAGATTGTACTGTGTGGAAGCCACTGTGGTGCATATTGTACTGTGTGTGGGGGCCACTGTGGAGCAGATTGTACTGTGTGGAGATCACTGTGGAGCAGATTGTACTGTGTGGAGGCCACTGTGGAGCAGATTGTACTGTGTGGAGGCCACTATGGAGCAGATTGTACTATGTGGAGATCACTGTGGAGCAGATTGTACTGTGTGGAGGCCACTATGGAGCAGATTGTACTGTGTGGGGGCCACTGTGGTGCAGATTGTACTGTGCGGAGGCCACTGTAGTGCAGATTGTACTGTGTGGAGACCACTGTGGAGCAGATTGTACTGTGCGGAGGCCACTGTGGAGCACATTGTACTGTGTGGAGACCACTGTGGAGCACATTGTACTGTCTGGAATCTCCTTCACTATTTATATCACACAATATCTGTTTTATAGCAGACGTGATATTAGTACAGGCTGTAATAACATTGCACGGTCACTATAAAACAGATCCTGTGCAATGTCAATAGTGGACATTAATTGTTCCAAAATATGCCAACTCTTACCTTTCACTACAAAGTTGTTTTGACTCATTGAAAGCTTGGTAAAGCCCGAATCACAGAACTGTATTTTGTGGGCTGTAATTGTATGCCATTGTGGATCTGCACAGTATTAAGGTTAATTTGTCGTGTTGGCACTTTGCGATAAATTAGTGGGTTTTGGGTTGCAGTTTGGGCACTCGGTCTGTAAAAGGATCGCCATCACTGTCTTAGAGGATGTTTGGTGCTGCTAGAACGTCACATTGACTCGTCTTTTCTGTATTTTTCCTGTGCAATGCATGTGTTGGTGGCCATTTTAGTTCATTTGAGAAGAATGTGCATTTTTAGCAAAAACAGAAGAATTTGGATTATCGGTTTACTCTTCTCTAGCACCAGCTCATATATTAATAGTAAAGCTTAACCAATGCAGCGAATGCACTTGTAAGCTGTAATATTTCACAGATAACCTCTTTAACTTTTGGAAACCTGTTTAATGTTCATGGTTTATTCTTAGGATAGGGCATCAGTGTTTGATCAATGGTGCGGAGGCGATGTGATGAGCTCTAGTACCATGGAGAGCCGCTTGTACTGACAAGTAGCTCTATCTATGTACACAACGAATAGAGAATGGGATTGCCGCGGCCTCTTCACTGGGGGTCCCCACCGATCAAGCATTAATGACCTATCCTTAGGCTAGATCATTAATGTTAATGCTCCAGATAACCTCTTTATCTTCCATTATATAGCTTTTTCCTAGCTGGTGTCACATTTCTACATAATCCATCTCCTGCAGCGATATTGACATGTTACAGCCGAGGACTTGATCCTCACAGCGTCGATGAGATATGGCGTGGCGAGTATCCGAATAGAAAGTTGAGCGCTTTATTCTATCCATAAATATTTTGAAATATTTGATTCAATTGCTTTCCTGTAAATTTGTCATTCCGATTTACGTCTCTGGCTTATCAAGGAAACACATCCAGCTTCTCTGACAAATTAGACTGCAGAATAAATCCGTGAAGTATCTGAGCCAAGCGAGAGGAACAATACGGAGGGAGCGGAGTAAAGATTGACATTGGGCTTATTCCTTCCGCTTTTTAATTGTAGACACAAGATAATAGAATTTTCCCTACGTATCTGAAGCCCGCTACATCTTGATTCCTCCGTCATTTATATGCAAAGCTGTAGAACCACCCCCTGATATTTCTTCTCCAGAGAGTTCCATATTGTTGTATCGTAGCAACTACTAACAATTAACTTTGCCTGGAAATTCATTTATGCTGCTCAATTCATGACTCATCTGCGCCCAGGATAATTTAAACCTCACAAAAAAGACAAATCCACCCAAAAAAACACAAGTGACCTTTTTTTTGCAAATTTATAATGCATTCACTTTTGTTCTATTATGTACAGCTGATTTGCTATGAACTATTTAACATTGTTCTTCTGGCAAGTGTCTCCTTTTCGTCACAAATAAAAGCAGAATAGGTAATGATCTCGCCGACTTAAGAAGAGCAAAGTGATACAGTGCTGCGGGGGATTCACAGGTGGGCTTGTGTGTATTAAAATAGTAAAATGCACTGGGGTAACTATAGGGGTCTCAGTGGTCATAGTTGTGACTGGGTCAAGAAGTCAGGGGGCCCAGCAGATCATCCTTAACACACTAGGGCTGGATAAACTTCTGTGATCTCTAGGGTTGAACGATTGGGATCAGAAAAGATCGGATCCCAATCAGCGATCGAGTAAATTTCATGATCGCGATTGGGTTCCGATCCCGCCTAAAAAAGATCGGGAACGGAATTACGATCCCGATCACTCAACCCTTACCTGCAACTTAACTGTAACTTACCTGCACAGGACCGCTACCGCTCCCCGGAGCTCCGGCCATTGTTCTCTGTCCTTCCGTCTCTCATTCACACGCTAGCAGAGTGCCGCGCATGCCCCCTCCTCCCTAGGCTAGTGTTACTTATGCTGGGAGTAGACGGGGCTTATTGTGGCTTAGGAGAGTGTGGGTGGGTACAGGGAGGGGAGACGTGAGTGATTCACTAGGGAGGCGGGGACGTGTATGGCGCTCTGCCGGCGTCTGAATGAGAGAGGAGAGTAACAGACAGAGAACAACAGGCTGGAGCTCCGGGGAGCAGCGTACACAAAGGGAGGGGAGGCAGCAGTGGTTCTGTGCAGGTAACCGGACAGCAGGGGGGACTACTATGAGATGTAGCAGTGTTGAGCGCACGCTGAGCTCTGCCACACCCTCAGATGCAGCAGAGCTGACTGTGTGCTGAACCCTTCTACATATGAGATGTGCACTCAACACTGCTACATCTGAGATCAGACCACAATGGAAACTGCTGTGGACCGATCTTAGACTCCGCCTCCTCTGACAGACCCAGAACCAATCAATGCTGGTTCTGTCAGAGGAAGCGGAGTCTAAGATCGATCCACAGCAGTTTCCATTGTGGTCCGATCTCAGATGTAGCAGTGTTGAGCGCACATCTCAAATGTAGAAGGGTTCAGAACACAGTCAGCTCTGCTGCATCTGAGAGTGTGGCAGAGCTCACACTGCTACATCTGAGATCAGACCACGATGGAAACTGCTGTGGACCGATCTTAGACTCCACCCCCTCTGACAGAACCAGCATTGATTGGCCGAATGCTTTACTCTGTATGGCTTTCGGCCAATCAACACTGATCAATGCATTCCTATGGGAAAAAGTCAGCTCCTGCGTATAAGCTGACAGGGATCCCGACGTAATATGGTGATTTGGGCATGTTAGATGCCCCAGACATGCTTCCCCTGCCTTCCCAGTTGCATTCCAGAGGTGTTGTCCTCATTTGCTGAGGTATCATATTGGACTTGGTGACTCTGCTGAGTCGAAGTGTGGCTTCCCCTGAAATGAAGCATTTTTGCCCATAGACTATAATGGGGTTCGATATTCGTTTGAATAGTCGAATATTGAGGGGCTATTCGAAACGAATATCAAATCTCGAATATTTCACTGTTCACTCATCTCTGCTAGGAACCTATCTATAAAACATAGTGTAGAACATTGTCAGGGCTCTTAGGAACCTATCTATAAAATATAGTGTACAACGCTGTCTGGGCTCCTAGGAACCTATCTATAAAACACAGTGTAGTACACTGTCAGGGCTCCTAGGAACCTATCTATAAAATATAGTGTAGAACACTGTCAGGGCTCCTAGGAACCTATCTATAAAACATAGTGTAGAACACTGTCAGGGCTCCTAGGAACCTATCTATAAAACATAGTGTACAACGCTGTCTGGGCTCCTAGGAACCTATCTATAAAACATTGTGTAGAACACTGTCAGGGCTCCTAGGAGCCTATCTATAAAACATAGTGCAGAACACTGTCAGGGCTCCTAGGAACCTATCTATAAAACATAGTGTATAACACTGTCTGGGCTCCTAGGAACCTATCTATAAAACATAGTGTACAACGCTGTCTGGGCTCCTAGGAACCTATCTATAAAACACAGTGTAGTACACTGTCAGGGCTCCTAGGAACCTATCTATAAAACATAGTGTAGAACACTGTCAGGGCTCCTAGGAACCTATCTATAAAACATAGTGTAGTACACTGTCAGGGCTCCTAGGAACCTATCTATAAAACATAGTGTAGAACACTGTCAGGGCTCCTAGGAACCTATCTATAAAACATAGTGTAGAACACTGTCAGGGCTCCTAGGAACCTATCTA
This sequence comes from Leptodactylus fuscus, assembly GCF_031893055.1. Classification (NCBI taxonomy): domain Eukaryota; kingdom Metazoa; phylum Chordata; class Amphibia; order Anura; family Leptodactylidae; genus Leptodactylus; species Leptodactylus fuscus. The sequence continues at coordinate 326,311,737 of NC_134265.1, read as the reverse complement.
TAAAACATAGTGTAGTACACTGTCAGGGCTCCTAGGAACCTATCTATAAAACATAGTGTAGAACACTGTCAGGGCTCCTAGGAACCTATCTATAAAACATAGTGTAGAACACTGTCAGGGCTCCTAGGAACCTATGTATCCAATTTCTAGTTCCTTAAGGCAAACACAGAAGTTATATCAAAGTTAATGTGACATTATTATACCATGGGGTTTCTTCAGACCCCAAAGAAAACAAGGGAAAGCCCAAGGGAGGTGACTAAAATTTTTAAAAATTCAGACCTCTTTTGGGGCTCCTTGCATCATCCACTATTCTGTCTCTGCCTCCTTAGTGACATTTGGCACTCTGCTGTGAAGTCATGTATCTTGGGTCACCGCTGAGGCCCATGTGACCGCTGTTGGAGCAATCACAGATCTCATTGGTGAGCCTGGGCTCATGACATCACAGGAGAGCACCAGACACCACAAGAATGCCCAAAAGACATGACGGAAGGTGAGTATGAATGATTTTTATTTTATTTTTTTCAACTCCCCTGGGTCTCCAACTGTAATACTCTGAGGTCAGAAAAAGAATCTCCATTTCTTCCGTTTCATAAAAAATGAACAATTTGGAATATTCTGCTCGCACTTGGCTTGGTACAAGTCTGTTTGCCCATCTCTAGCTGGCACTGCCTAATTTGACTTCCATTACTCTGCATGGCCTATAGTTGTGGTCAGGGCTTACATAGAAAAAATACCCTATTAAGGATATACCATATATAAATCCACTGGATAATTTCCACACTCCAAACTGCAACCCATTAATAGTCATGTCATTATCTTAACAATAACATGCATGTACTCTGCGAAATCCCATGGGACTGAAGCAACATGTCACACTTTGTACCATGATCTTCACCCCTTGTCCTTGAGAGCGTTTAGCCTGGTGTACATTACTTCTGTTCTGCTGCTTGCATAAGAGGATGTTAATGGAGAGAGGGTGAATCTAATTAGCATATAAATTGCTTAGACAGAAAGCCTGACCTGTTGGAGATCTCCAAGGACTCACGTGAAGATCTGCTAAAATGCTATCTTTTAACATGAATGTGTCAGGTTATTAAACATTCCTATGGTTTTGATGGCTTCCCATATGTTGGCTCATGAATAGTCCATTACCCCTTTGAAGTTACATACGTGTTACTATATTCGGGATAGGTGCCTGATATCGAGATACATCACCGCTCCCTCCGGTGCAGAACTGTGGGGTACGTCATTTATTCTGCTAGAGATACAATATTAATGAATGCAAATAAAATGTCTACCGCAGCCTGCATATGGCGGGGGGCACACATTTATTATAGAGTCCTCAGGCTGACTACTGTCATCCAAAACACGGGCTATTAAAGTGGCATGGAGAATCACTAGCATCAGAAACACATGTATTATACAGTCCTGTGCAAAAGTTTCAAGCAGGTGTGGAACCAATGCTGCCAAGTAAGAATGCTTTCAGAAAAAGAAGGGTTAATAGGTTATTTTGTCAATTAACAAAATGAAGTGAATGAAGAAAAGAGAAATGCAAATCCCATCAATATTTGGTGTGATCTTTGCTCTCCATCAGTTCTTTTCCGTACTTGCAGACAGTGAAGGAACTCGCAGGGAGGTTGTTCCCGCCATCTTGGAGAACCAAGCACAGATCTTCTGTGGATGTAGACTTGCTCCAATCCGTCTATCTCTTCATGTTATCCCAGACAGACTGGATGCTGCTGAGCTCAGGGCTATATCTGTGGTGGCCGATGACATTGGCTTTATGTTTGGGGTTATTGTCCTTCTGTAGAATAAATTTGGCACCAACTGACGTCACTCTTGCCTATGGACACTTATTATTGTTTTGCTCCCCAACCCTTCAGTCTTCTATTTCAGCCAAAAGTTTCACACCGTGACTTATCGGTTCAGAGGACCTGCTATCATTTTTCTGCACCCCATTTCCTAGGCCCCACTGGTTTCTGACAGTTCTGAAATGATGGTAGTGCCGGTCATCTTCTGATTTTGAACAGAAGTAACCATGATGTGTCTTTTATCGGCTACACTATGTCTCCTTGGCCGACCACTGCATCTATAGCCTGCGTTGCCCATTTCTTGGTGCTTCTTCAAAGGGCTTGAACAGAATATCTTGAAACCCCAGTCTGCTTTGACATCTATGCCTGGACATTGCTGAGATAGACAACGATCCCAAACATAGAGTTAAGAACTATCTTCAGTGTTAAGAAGAACATGGGGTCCTAGAAGTGATAATATGGCCCCAACATCATCCAACCTGTCTGGAGAGACAAAAGGGTTTGAGCAAACTTACATCTACATATACAGAAAATAGAAGAAAAAAATCTACAATTTTAAGTGCATAGACCTGGGCAAAGGTGGAAGTGGTGGGATTTCCAGAACTTTTTTCCTAACCAGAACATCCTCTTAGATTTTTGGGGTCCTCCCCCTACCCTATAAAATGTATGTATTATGTGAAGACACTAAACAAAACTTACACAGTCATTCTCACAAGTGACAAACCCTGCAATAAAGATGTTGACGTCCACAATGAATAATGGAAGACGTTGACCTTAGAGGGATTCTTTATTGTCGCGTCTTGGATGTTTGCCTTGGTCCATCATTTACATCTCTCCATCAAATCTGGCATCCAACCCCAACTTCCTTCCCAGGCTTTGATGTTAAGAAGGAGCCTTGTACTGAGAACCTAGCGGTGTCTTCTTTCTTCACGGGGTCATGAGGCTGTATCATTACTAGAGCAGTTTTGTTCTCGGCACCCCTGTTGTATTGTATTTCTCCAGGCTGCCGGGGCTAGAGGTGACTTGGAGTGGCAATACATAGTACAGTACGTACTATGCAGTATTTGGGAGATTTCATATAAAGTGGCTTAAAAATTAATTGGAATGTATCACCATTTTTTTCAGAGCCTGATAGTGAAATTTATCATTTTTTTTCTAAACATTCTCTAGACATTTTGTAGACATTCACTCTGCAGGGAGGGGAGTAGATAAGCGGTAACATCATCTATTGTCAGTTGTAGATGATGATGGGTGTTATGTAGTGTTATCTATAGTGGTGTTATCTTTCATTGTATACTTGGCTGTCTTGGCTGTCATATAAATGAGGCGACTGTTGCAAAGAAAACCCCTACAGAATTGGCAAATGTACACCATTTTTGCAGTCTACGTTTCCCTTGCTGGGGCCGTCTTGACTTTATCTAGTGTGCGAGTCTCTCTCTCAAAGTCCATAAAGGTTCTCCCTGTGGGGTATAGATTAGTAGGGTTGCCTTGTCTGTCCTGAGGTACAGGCAGGGTTGTAGGTCAGAGGCCTAAATAACGCTTACCCTCATATTCGGTTCTGGTACACTTCTTTCTGTATTACAAGCCAAACAGGGATTACTCCCATCTCTGCTGGAGTGTTGCAGGACTGAATTATCTGCAGCTTGTTCCAGGATAGCTTGGACTTTGGCTCCGCAATTTCAGGACAGTGAGATGACTTCCGGTCTCTTTGGACATTACAGTAGTATCAGGTGTAGGCAGTGGCATAAATAAAGTCTTGTGGGCTCAGTGCAACCTTTTGTCCGTGGCCCCCTATCTCATCCCTACAGAGAATTCTTGATAGTGATGGATACGGGTGCTAAGGAGTTTAATCAACCTTTGTGTGGTGAGGGGGATCTGGGGGTCTCCTTGATGGAAACCGCAATCTCAATACTGATGACCTGGGCCCCGGTACGACTGCACCCTCTGAATCCCCTCAAATTACACCCTAGGGTGTGGGTATGTAAGGCAACACAGAACTGATGAAAAGCTTCAGCATCAAACTGGCCTGGTTTGTGGGAGAGGAACAGATCTGGCCAGCAAGCTATGGTAGAGCCATTCATCCAGAGATCCTTTACGTTCACTGGTCTTGCTTGGAAGACTCTTATCAGAAGTGTCCCTGGAACGCAGGAGTAGTCCTAGATGGCTTCCTGGAGAGTGACAGTGGGATCAGGAAAGTAATTAGGAATACTGCCATTTGTGTCTATGGGAGTTGCAGCCCAATGTGCCCCACCAAGTTATCATAAGTGACTCTTGTAGTCAGTTGTACCTATTGATACCATAACCAATATATGTACTCTCTAAGAAGAACTATAACTAATACGCTATGTGCCCTCTATGACAGACTATAGCCAATTTGCACAGCTCATAGAGCATCCCTGGAAAACTCTATATAGAATACAATAGGGTCTGCTCTAGACCATTGTGTATATGGCTCATGAGTAGGGTTGAGCAATCGTGTTCGGAAAAGATCGGATTCCGATCGGCGATCGAGAAAATTTATCAGTCGTGATCTGAATTCCGAACACAATCTTTTTAGGTGGGATCGAGATCGGTGATCTTTTCCCACAATGCTTTGCTTAGCCTTCACACTGAGTATACGCTGTATACTCAGTGTGAAGGCTCCGCTTCAGGTCCATAGGAATGAATGGAAGCAGCCGACACACAGCCTTAACCCCCTGCATGCCGGCTGCCTCCATTCATTCTAATGGGAGACTAAACTAAACATCGGTAGTAGCTACTTGCCTCCAGAGATGGCTGGTCCGGTGCCCAGTGTGTTCTCCTTCTGCCTCTTGCTGCCGCTCCACGCTGGTCTTCTCGCTACCCCGCCTCCTTAGTGTTTAAAGAGCTAGGAAGGCGGGGCTTGTGGCTTAGGAGAGTGTGGGCAGGTACGGGGCGGGGAGACGTGACCTCTCCCCTTCCAGTACCCGCCCACACTCTCCTAACCCGCCCACACTCTCCTAACCTGGCAGGGAGGGGGTAGCAAAGCGAGAAGAACATCGTGGAGCAGCAGCGAGAGGAAGAAGGAGAACACACCGAGCACCGGACCAGCCATCTCTGCAGGTAAGTGGACACCAGGGGGGACTAAGTAGCCAGAGGATTAAAAAAAAAAAATCCTCTGGCTACTTTAGTGATTCACTACACAGCATGGAATCTAACAATTGTTAGATTCCATGCTGTATAGTGAATAGGATTGCTTTTAAAATCTGATCTCCGATTAATAAAAAAATCTTATTGACTTGCATTGGGATCGGAATTGGGATCGAGATCGGGTTCGAATGAAAAATGATCGGAAATCGGATTTTAAAATCGATCCTGAAAAGTCAAGATCGCCCCAACCCTACTCATGGGCCATCTCCAGGAAACAGGAAGTAACTGACTATTTTAGGCTTAGTGGCAAGAGTTAGAATTGCAAAATAGTTAGGATTTCTTTTAAAATACAAAATAACAACATGGGAAATTAAAACCAACAGCAAATATTCTTAAAAACATGATTTACACATTAGGTCTGTTTGTGTAGTTCCTTTTAAGGGGGGGGGGGGGGGGTGTTCTGCAAAAAGGGTCAGGGGTCATACGCATAAATAACACTCAAGGATTCCTGATATGGGGTTCTGTTCGGCTTCATGTACACAGTCATATTACAGATCCCTGCTTCCTCCTTACTTCATCCTTTCTCCCTCCCTCTTTTCCTTGAGAGTTTCTTATTTTTCACATATTGTTACATAGTTTTTTTCAAAGTAGATATGAAAAGTTATAAAAGTAATAAAAATTTTTAATTTTTTTTATTATTGATTCCAAAAAAAATATCTAAAAAGTTCCATCTGACCGGCTTTGGCTGCTGAGCTCAGGGCATTCAGTATAATTTCTTATGATTTGTTTCATTCTATTTTCTTTTCTCTCACGTCTTCGCCATGCTTTGCTACCATTAAGGAGTCACATCAGGGGAGACGCTCAGCCTCATATTAGAGGTAACAGACCAATGATCTGAGCTGGCCTTCTATGCAGGACACATTGGGAAGTTATGGGCCATATTATTGTAATGGTTTCATGCTAGGTTATTTTTTTTGCCTTGGAGATGGGTATTGAGATTCGGATTGGTTCTCATGCCTCGTTGGGTTGCTCATGCCGGCCATCGTCCTCTTGTTTAGAACTTTTGCATCTAGCTGCGAAGTGAAAATTATAGTTTAGGTTTCTTACCTTCAGGACTTTGTATGGCTTCACTTTCATACAGATGATGATTAGAGATGAGCGAATAGTATTCGTCCAATACCTCGCTCCCATAGGAATGCGTGTAAGCGGCTGAACACCAAGGCAGAGTGAAAATTTGATGCGCTTAACCCCTTGGTGTTCGACCGCTTACACGCATTCCTATGGGAATGAGGTATTTGATCAAATACTATTCGCTCAACACTAATGATGATACATGTTCTAGGGAAGAGAGTCTAATAAAGCCTGTTTGGCTCTTGAAAACCTCCTTAAAGGGATGTTCCCACCAACTTAACCGTATTTTAAAAATTTTATATTTATGTTAAACATTTCTGCAAATGTCTACTCTTATGGCTGTATAGTTCATACGGCGTTCAGGGCTTAACTATAGGAGTCGCAGTGGTTGCAGTGGCAACCCTGCCCAAAAGCCATGGGGGCGCACAGGACACCCTCAACATCTAGATTTCTTGATATTCTTTCTGATTTATAGGCAGCCTGTGCATTCAAAATTTATGACCCCTGCCCTCTGGTGAGCTGTAGTGAGAAGATATCTGATACAAAGCCTTCCACTGTCAGAAAGGAGAGAATTAACCATTTAATGGCAAAACAGTTGCTCAGCAGCACATAGTCAAGGAGGGTTTGTGTGGGGGAGTCTGTGGCACAAAAGGAAGGGGAATGATAACAAGCTAGATATGTTGTGAACAAGTCCTTACGATGGTTCTGGGTCCAGAGAGAGAAGGAAAAAGAACCATAAATGCTGCTACAATGTACACATGGGATGCAGATGATGATGGATTACCATTCCCTATACATGTCAGTGATAGAGATAAGACTAAATGATGGCATATTATTCCCTACACATTATAGACATTTCCAGTATCTATAGGCAAATTATTCCCATTAAAATTGCTACAACAAAATCTGCAGCACAATGCAGATATGAGATGTTCAGAAGATGGCAGCTTGCCTGGAAGTAGCAGATGTGAGGGCGCCTTGGATTAGTTGTGTCATATTTCATCCCTTTAGCACCATCATCATTGTCTGTTTTCTATTAGCTCTGTCCTAATGTTATCATCCAGCGGGATCTAATGGTAGAGCCACAGTAGAGGGTAAATGATAGTGTTATGTGCGGGCTGTATCCACCATCTTATCTGCTCTGTTATTTGCAATATATACTCATTGACGTAAAAAAAACTCAACCAGAAATATTGGATTGCTGCAAAACTGGAGCAGATATGTAAATGATTACAGGTTTAGGTTAATTAGATGCTGGGTCTTGCCACAAGAGGGTGAAAAATACATCTCCCACTGCCTTATAGAAAAAGCTCTCAGAGGCTACTTATCGGTAGTGTACCTTTTGGTGAGCAAATAGTTCTATTTAGAATCTGGCAACAGTCATGATGGAGCATGGAGGCCTTGTAGTCGGTTCTTGAAGAGAGGGAGGAGGTTATCTGGATGAGGACATTAAACTGGGGCTAACTGGATGAGGAAATTTTTGGGGGCAGCTGGAGAGGGGCATTAAATTGTGGGTGCACCAGGAGAGGGATTGTATTCTGTGGGTGGAGAGGAAGATTATAATGTGGGAGTATAAAATGTTAGGGTTACTGTAGGAACATTATACTGCATGGGGGTACAAAGAGAAATTGATGGGTATGGTCGGAGACAACATAGAAGTGGGTGGAGCTAAATTTGCAGCCTTCTGTCCTTTGAAAGATGGGAGATATGCTCAAATTGAGGCTCCCATAGGAGTGAATATAAAAAGTGACTTCCTGTTCATATGTTGCGTCAGTTAGAGAGACTTATTGCTGATCACATGACACAGCTGAGGACCAGCAGACATTGGATAACTCACAAATACAAATAAGAAGACTACCTTCACTACAGTTTACGTTAGGTTCACACTAGTGTTCGGCTTTCTTCAGGTCCTCTTCATTCTCTCACTCTTGTCACTTTCCACAACCCCAGTCCAAATTTTGGTATCAGGTCATGGATCCCCTATCAGTTGCCCTTTGGCCATTCTCCCACTCTTGTCACTTTCCACAACCCCAACCCAAATTTCGGAATGGGGTCATGGATCCCCTATAAGTTTCCCTTTGGCCATTCTCCCACTCTTGTCACTTTCCACGACTCCAGCCCAAATTTCGGAATGGGGTCATGGATCCCCTATCAGTTGTCCCTTGGCCATTCTTGTCACTTTCCACGACTCCAGCCCAAATTCGGAATGGGGTCATGGATCCCCTATCAGTTGCCCTTTGGCCATTCTCCCACTCTTGTCACTTTCCACGACTCCAACTCAAATTTCGGAATAGGGTCATGGATCCCCTATAAGTTTCCCTTTGGCCATTCTCCCACTCTTGTCACTTTCCACGACTCCAGCCCAAATTTCGGAATGGGGTCATGGATCCCCTATCAGTTGCTCCTTGGCCATTCTCTCACTCTTGCCACTTTCCACAACCCCAGCCCAAATTTTGGAATGGGGTCATGGATCCCCTATAAGTTGCCCTTTGGCCATTCTCCCACTCTTGTCACTTTCCACGACTCCAGCCCAAATTTCGGAATGGGGTCATGGATCCCCTATCAGTTGCTCCTTGGCCATTCTCTCACTCTTGCCACTTTCCACAACCCCAGCCCAAATTTCGGAATGGGGTCATGGATCCCCTATCAGTTGCCCTTTGGCCATTCTCCCACTCTTGTCACTTTCCACGACTCCAGCCCAAATTTCGGGAATTGGGTCATGGATCCCCTATCAGTTACCCCTTGGCCACTTTCCCACTCTTGTCACTTTCCATGACTCCAGCCCAAATTTTGCTATGATCAATAACCACGAGTAAGGATGGCCATTCTTCCACCCTTTTCAATTTCCACCCCCCCACCACCCAAACCCCTAGCCCTTTGTTATGTGTCCCCACGATCACTAGTTACCCCGGCTACAAAAAGTTGCAGTGCATCACAGCGCCAGATAAAAATTATTAAGAGAAAAGTATTGGCGATGATTAAAATTGAAAAAGTAAGAAAATCAGTTTGCAAAAAGCGTTACTTTTTTGGGGACAGATGATGCAACTTTGTAGTCAGGACATGAACATGTGGAGATGAGATGCGCGGTAAATAAGAGGATGAAGCAGGCTTTGTTGAGGAAACATCACTCTGTATTTTGGTGAAAACATAATTTTCTGTTTTATCATTTGACTAAATTGTTGCATTAGCAGTTCTGGGAGCAGACGGCAAACTTTCAAATGGAAAAAGATCATATTTGGAGATGAATCCAATTCAGCTGTCAGTATGATGTGAATTTGCATAAATTTGCATAACAGATGTACTGTAAGATTTCTATCACAGACAATCTTTGCATATTAATGATATAAGCCAGAATATCCTATGTATGTGCTCCCTACAACTGGGTATTGAGATGAGCAATTTGCAAAAGACAAAGGGACGCAGCGAGGAGCAGATGCAACCAAATATATCAGCGAATCTTCATGTCATACATATGGATGTCAGACATTATTCCTCATGTCATAGCCTGTAGTGTCTTCATTGCTTAATGGTGGTCATACACAGGACTGGACGACCTTCCAATGTGTAAGGCCTTGTCCCAACCTATTCTTTGGCTTTTCTTCCATAGGGCATGTTCACATCTGCACCCAGGGGCGTAACTACCATAGAGGCAGCGGAGGCGGCTGCCACAGGGCCCGGGCCATTAGGGGGCCCGGTGACAGCCGCTACCGCTGCGTTTTTTTTAATATGCCGTTACGGGCCCTATTCACTTGCCGATCCTGGCTGGGCCGAGATCGGTAAGTGACACCGCGGGCCCCACAAATATTATCATTATACTCGGGGGTCTTTGCAGACCCCCGAGTATAATGATCGGAGGCCCAGCAGAGGTAAGGGAACGTAACAAACGCTGTTACTTACCTCTCCACGATCCTGCCAGGCCTCCTTCCTGACGTCCTTTCTGACGTCTCTGACGTCACATGAACCCGGCCTGCTTCCCGGGTCATGTGACGTCTGACGTCATTTCAGAAGGACGGCAGCGGAGAAGACAGCGTAGGAGCCGGGGGACAGGTAAGAAACAGTAATTTTGTTATGTTTTTATTCCCCCGGGTCTCCGATTATTATAATAATAATAATTGCTTATGGGTGTCCAATATGGGGTATAATACTGTGTGCAGGGGACACTATTGGGGATAATACGGTGTGCAGGGGCCACTAAGGGACATAATACTGTTTGCAGGGGCCAGTAAGGGACATAATACTGTTGGAAGGGGCCAGTAAGGGACATAATACTGTGTGCAGGGGCCAGTAAGGGACATAATACTGTGTGCAGGGGCCACTAATGGACATAATACTGTGTGCAGGGGCCACTAAGGGACATAATACTGTGTGCAGGGGCCACTAATGGACATAATACTGTGTGCAGGGGACACTAAGGGACATAATACTGTGTGCAGGGGCCACTAAGGGACATAATAGAGTGCAGAGGAGGGGGCCGGTCGAGGTCTATCGGGGTCAGTGTCGGTTGGGGGGGGGGCCATGTCAAAAGTTCGCCACGGGGCCCCGCCATTCCTAGTTACGCCACTGTCTGAACCATTATCTCTGTTGTGGTCTGTCACAGGAGGAGAACAGAAAAATGACCAGGGAAGCCATTAACTATAATGACTATTTGTTTTTAGACATCATGCTTGGTGGACATTTTCGTCAGGGATTTCTGAGGGTCTCTGCGCTGGAAACTCGAAATGGAGACTCTGACTTTATCTGAGTTTATCCAGGATTCTGCTCATTAGTTGGAATGATATATAGAAATACAGTTTCTGCTAAATGTGATCAATATGATTTCAAGGGACACAGAGCTAACAGATCTACCCACAAACAATGATTTCTATATTCAATATGGCAGATGGCGGAATATAAAAAGCAAGTTAGAGGTGGCTTGAGGGAAAATAGAAGAAGGGATTGGATAGCAATTAGAGATGAGCGAACACTAAAATGTTCGAGGTTCGAAATTCGATTCGAACAGCCGCTCACTGTTCGAGTGTTCGAATGGGTTTCGAACCCCATTATAGTCTATGGGGAACATATACTCGTTAAGGGGGAAACCCAAATTCGTGTCTGGAGGGTCACCAAGTCCACTATGACACCCCAGGAAATGATACCAACACCCTGGAATGACACTGGGACAGCAGGGGAAGCATGTCTGGGGGCATAAAAGTCACTTTATTTCATGGAAATCCCTGTCAGTTTGCGATTTTCGCAAGCTAACTTTTCCCCATAGAAATGCATTGGCCAGTGCTGATTGGCCAGAGTACGGAACTCGACCAATCAGCGCTGGCTCTGCTGGAGGAGGCGGAGTCTAAGATCGCTCCACACCAGTCTCCATTCAGGTCCGACCTTAGACTCCGCCTCCTCCGGCAGAGCCAGCGCTGATTGGCCGAAGGCTGGCCAATGCATTCCTATGCGAATGCAGAGACTTAGCAGTGCTGAGTCAGTTTTGCTCAACTACACATCTGATGCACACTCGGCACTGCTACATCAGATGTAGCAATCTGATGTAGCAGAGCCGAGGGTGCACTAGAACCCCTGTGCAAACTCAGTTCACGCTAATAGAATGCATTGGCCAGCGCTGATTGGCCAATGCATTCTATTAGCCCGATGAAGTAGAGCTGAATGTGTGTGCTAAGCACACACATTCAGCACTGCTTCATCACGCCAATACAATGCATTAGCCAGTGCTGATTGGCCAGAGTACGGAATTCGGCCAATCAGCGCTGGCTCTGCTGGAGGAGGCGGAGTCTAAGGTCGGACCTGAATGGAGACTGGTGTGGAGCGATCTTAGACTCCGCCTCCTCCAGCAGAGCCAGCGCTGATTGGTCGAGTTCCGTACTCTGGCCAATCAGCGCTGGCCAATGCATCCCTATGGGAAAAAGTTTATCTCACAAAAATCACAATTACACACCCGATAGAGCCCCAAAAAGTTATTTTTAATAACATTCCCCCCTAAATAAAGGTTATCCCTAGCTATCCCTGCCTGTACAGCTATCCCTGTCTCATAGTCACAAAGTTCACATTCTCATATGACCCGGATTTGAAATCCACTATTCGTCTAAAATGGAGGTCACCTGATTTCGGCAGCCAATGACTTTTTCCAATTTTTTTCAATGCCCCCGGTGTCGTAGTTCCTGTCCCACCTCCCCTGCACTGTTATTGGTGCAAAAAAGGCGCCAGGGAAGGTGGGAGGGGAATCGAATTTTGGCGCACTTTACCACGCGGTGTTCGATTCGATTCGAACATAGCAAACACCCTGATATCCGATCGAACATGTGTTCGATAGAACACTGTTCGCTCATCTCTAATAGCAATGTCACATGCCTGCTGGAGCATCTCTTCAAAGTGATTTTGTTACCAGAACCCAGCATAATAACCCAGCCCTGCAGATAGATAGGTTAGGGTCACCAGAACCCAGAATATCACCCCAGCCCTGCAGATAGATAGGTTAGTGTCACCAGAACCCAGAATATTAACCCAGCCCTGCAGATAGATAGGTTAGGGTCACCAGAACCCAGAATATTAACCCAGCCCTGCAGATAGATAGGTTAGTGTCACCAGAACCCAGAATATTAACCCAGCCCTGCAGATAGATAGGTTAGGGTCATTAGAACCCAGCATATCACCCCAGCCCTGCAGATAGATAGGTTAGGGTCACCAGAACCCAGAATATTAACCCAGCCCTGCAGATAGATAGGTTAGGGTCACCAGAACCAGCATATCACCCCAGCCCTGCAGATAGATATGTTAGGATCACCAGAACCAGCATATCACCCCAGCCCTGCAGATAGGTTAGTGTCACCAGAACCAGTATATCAACCCAGCTCTGCAGATAGATACAGTCCTATGAAAAAGTTTGGGCACCCCTATTAATCTTAATCTTTTTTAGTTCTAAATATTTTGGTGTTTGCAGCAGCCATTTCAGTTTGATATATCTAATAACTGATGGACACAGTAATATTTCAGGATTGAAATGAGGTTTATTGTACTAACAGAAAATGTGCAATATGCATTAAACCAAAATTTGACTGGTGCAAAAGTATGGGCACCTCAACAGAAAAGTGACATTAATACTCAGTAGATCCTCCTTCTGCAAAGATACCAGCCTCTAATCGCTTCCTGTAGCTTTTAATCAGTTCCTGGATCCTGGATGAATGTATTTTGGACCATTCCTCTTTACAAAACAATTCAAGTTCAGCTAAGTTTGATGGTCACTGAGCATGGACAGCCCGCTTCAAATCATCCCACAGATGTTCAATGATATTCAGGTCTGGGGACTGGGATGGCCATTCCAGAACATTGTAATTGTTCCCCTGCATGAATGCCTTAGTCGATATGGAGCGGTGTTTTGGATCATTGTCTTGCTGAAATATCCATCCCCGGCGTAACTTCAACTTCGTCACTGATTCTTGAACATTATTCTGAAGAATCTGCTGATACTGAGTGGAATCCATGCGACCCTCAACTTTAACAAGATTCCCGGTGCCAGCATTGGCCACACAGCCCCAAAGCATGATGGAACCTCCACCAAATTTTACAGTGGGTAGCATGTGTTTTTCTTGGAATGCTGTTTTTTTGGACGCCATACATAACGCCTTTTTGTATGACCAAACAACTCAATCTTTGTTTCATCAGTCCACAGGACTTTCTTCCAAAATGAAGCTGGCTTGTCCAAATGTGCTTTTTCATACCTCAGGCTACTCTATTTGTGGTGTGCTTGCAGAAACGGCTTCTTTCTCATCACTCTCCCATACAGCTTCTCTTTGTACAAAGTGCGCTGTATTGTTGACCGATGCACAGTGACACCATCTGCAGCAAGATGATGCTGCAGCTCTTTGGAGGTGGTCTGTGGATTGTCCTTGACTGTTCTCACCATTCTTCTTCTCTGCCTTTCTGATATTTTTCTTGGCCTGCCACTTCTGGGCTTAACAAGAACTGTCCCTGTGGTCTTCCATTTCCTTACTATGTTCCTCACAGTGGAAACTGACAGGTTAAATTTCTGAGACAACTATTTGTATCCTTCCCCTGAACAACTATGTTGAACAATCTTTGTTTTCAGATCATTTGAGAGCGGGCTGTCCATGCTCGGCGCCCATCAAACTTAACTGAACTTGAATTGTTTTGTAAAGAGGAATGGTCCAAAATCCCTTCATCCGGGATCCAGGAACTGATTAAAAGCTACAGGAAGCGACTAGAGGCTGTTATCTTTGCAAAAGGAGGATCTACTAAATATTAATGTCACTTTTCTGTTGAGGTGCCCATACTTTTGCACCAGTCAAATTTTGGTTTAATGCATATTGCACATTTTCTGTTAGTACAATAAACCTCATTTCAATCCTGAAATATTACTGTGTCCATCAGTTATTAGATATATCAAACTGAAATGGCTGCTGCAAACACCAAAATATTTAGAACTAAAAATGATTAAGATTAATAGGGGTGCCCAAACTTTTTCATAGGACTGTAGGTTAGGGTCACCTGAATCATAGTATTTTCCCCTTGTGAATTTCTGCCTCCACTTCAATGATATCACTATTTTTTTATCATTTATGCAAATGAGGACATTGCCGTTGCTCCATACAGTGAGCTCCAATCCCTCATTGTGCCAAAGAGCTCATTTGCAAAACTGACAATATCTCGACAATGGCGGAAGCGACTCACTAGGGGAAAACACTATGATTTAGGTGACCCTAACCTATCTATCTGTGGATCTGGATGGACATGCTGGGTTCTGGTGACCCTCCCTTTAAGAAGTCGCTTCTTATGTAAAATTCTCTAAAATGACTTTTGTGTAGCTTTAAACTATTGTTTCTATAATTTATACTATATAATATATTGAACCTGACATCCTTCATATCTATATGGTACACATTGCCCTTGATAAGATAATACCGATGTAAATACAACAATATTTCCTAAAATGATAGCAGTTAAAGCATTGTGTAGCTCATCCATCATTCTGACGCCACATAGCAACATAATCAAGGGATCAGCGGCGGCGGTCTGGGTATAACAGCTTTAGAAGATTGCAGTTGCCAAGTAACTATCCTGCTGCCGTTACATCGCATGTGAATAACAGCTGTATATATCACGTTGTCCCGGGGTTGGGTGATGGAAATGGAATGGAGAATAGATTCGGACTTGACATTTAAACACAGATTCAAGGAACGACGCACTGTCATAATAGAATACCGAAAATTGCTTTTCTTCAGAAACATGAATATATACAAAAATCTAAAATCTAATGTGCATCCTTTTTGTTAATATTTCTTAGCTTTTCCATTTGGGGTATTGTAGTTGTGATCCTGGGGTGTGTATAGGTTTTTGACTACAGTGGTCATTTTCCTGGTGAACCTGTGACCTGCTTTTTAATAGTGACCTGGTAAAATCCAGTGGTTTGTTCCAATTTCTGTCTTATGCTAGGGTCACACCTATTTTGCACAGCCATTTTTTTGGTCCATTGGCGGAACAGAAGAATGGATAAACCACCCGCTAAAATAGTGGGCACATACCGAATCGGAGGGACCCCACTGGATAGAATGGGATCTGTTGGGTGTCCATTGTTTTTAACTGAAAAAGTTGTGCATGCAGGTGTGAAGGATACCAGCTTGTGCCTGTTCTTCATCTTTTATTCCTTTCTTGGGTGCTGTCCAAAGCTCATCCACCTTCTTTGCAGAAAACTGTGTTTTGGGTTTTTTTGGAGTGTGGGAGGAAACCCACGCAAACACAGGGAGAACATACAAACTCCTCCAAGATGTTGTCCTTGGCAGGACTTGAACCCAGGACTCCCGCTGGGCCAAACCAAGTTCTGTCAAATGAGAGGAGTTCCAGACTGCAGTGGATTGCTCTTTAACAGGAGGAAACATAACACAAGGGAAGCTGCAAAACATATGGGGGTAGTAAGAGGAAGGCGGGGCTAAAGTCTCCACCCACAGCTTACTAGAAACTTCTCTGAAGCTCGTGCTGTGTGTGGAGTGATTGGGTTCCTATATCACATGCACCTACATAGAGTGAAACATAGGTGGCAGCAGAATAGTACATGGCAATAAAACACAATGTACAGTATGCACACAGGAAATACAGATTATACAATAAATAGTGATACTCAGTATTAGTACATTGTGAAAAACATTACATTACATTACACAGCATACAACTACTATAATGGCAAGAAGGAGTGTACTGGGACACTACACATACACAATTTATACAGTACAGTGGCACATACAAAACAACACTTTAACAGTATCCAGTAGGATAGACTATGAGATTCGATTGTCTTGTTTTATATACCTGTAAAAGACACAGAAACCAAAGGATCAATTATTGGTGCCCATAGCAATCCATGGTCCTGGGTACCGAAGTTAGGTATTACAGGTTTCCTGAAAACAGTTGTTCCAGAAAATGTCTATTTTTTATAGCACTATTAGACTCCAGGATTACACGGCTCCTGTTCTGTATGCATTTCTAATTAAAGATTAGCATATTAAATGTAAAATAGGACATTTTAGTTAAATGTATCAAACACAGTATAATGAATTTTACAGCACACTAAGCTTCTTGGAAACAGAATTGCTTATGATGGTCTCCGAGGCTCTGGCTTCATAGCAAAATGTCCTTATAAATCATTTTATTATGTTAAAAATGATGGCAAACGCACAGACATCACAGTGATAGAAAATGCTTTAGACAGGCACAAAAAAACCTCAGTGACACATAAAACACCACTACAGACACAGCTCTACAATAGTCACTTTTCAAACAACTTAGTCTCATCTCATAGGGCATGTGATTCTGGACCAAAATGTAACACACTTTAATTAAAAATATGGCTGTTTTCTGCCTCAAAAACCTCTCTAAATGACCTGTCTCTAGGTGTCTCCCTTCTAGCTAATTTGCAGTTCACTACTATGTTACCAGGGAACTAAAAGGCAAGATAGAAAGGCAGTGAGGGGAGGGGGAGGTTCTTTTCTCTCGTCACACAGTGAATGGAGAGGGGAGGGGTTGATTCTCCTCTCAGTATATCTGCAAACTGCTCTCTTCAAAGGTTTGAATATTCTGTAAATCTCACAGCTTACAATGTAAGAAAAGTCTTCTATGTACTCATATCTACTTCTAGATTCTTGTGCGATTAGATAGGGTATTATTCACAAACAGCAGCTTTACTGACTGTGTTCATAGATTTTTTTTTTCTTGTGTTTTAGCCACTTGACTATGTATATTTACCCTGTATTTACAGTCCAGTGTTCCTGCATCTCCTATATTATGTTCGCTTGGGTTTTTCTCATCTATTTGTTTGCTAGTATATAGTTATTCCTGGCAGAATGTATCAGTAATAGATAGGAGAGGGAGGCATACTGCTTCTTATTGTACATGCCCTCTGGCTGAGAAATAAGTGCAAAATATGTTTTAGTGAGAGATGAGCATATTGAAGCTGTCGAAGTGCAATCCAATATGAATTTCAGGAAATATTCAATTCAGCCCTTTAACCCCTTGGCGACCGTCCAGGGCATTGGGACTGCAGCATCCAAGGGGTTTCGCCATGCTGCTAGTCCCCCACGGTGAGATCAGGGGGTGGTAATATGCATAGTCTGCAGTCCTGGGTCTGGCCACTGACCCTGGGATGCTAGTACCCCCCCAGTACCTGGTTGGTTCTGCCCGTAAGTGAGAAAGTCAGCCTATGCGTTCCCTATCGATGTCCCTTTGTGAGACATCACTAAAATCTACCACAGACTCCCTATTCGTGTTCTACACCACTATACAGGCTCTCTGCAGCCAGGAAATTTCAACGCGTTTCGGTGCAAATTAATTTGAATCAATCGAATCATATTGGAAAATTTGGCGAGGTTACCGAATCGAATTATTGCAAAATTTGCTCATTTCTAGTGATAATGTGTTTATTAGTAGCAGGAAAAACTGATAGGACACCATGTGTGAAGGCTTATGCTAGATTCACACTTTATGACATACCACAAGGTAGAAATCTGATCATCCTACAGGTTTTGCTCTGCAATGATGTTCTTGTCCGTCCACTGCAAAGTGACATTGAATTTCTTTATATAGCTTGGGTGGCTGGGCGCACCATAGTGCAGGGAAAACCAATAAATGGGATGAAATGCTAAACCAGCATATCGGTTCCTTTATTTTTACTATTTACAGGAGTCTCAGATGACTTCCGATCATATAGCAATGATTTTACATTTTATATTACCATTGTGTACATTGATGGGTAACTTCAGTTCAGCAGGTGGACATAGTGGGACTATCATGCAGCTACCCTTATAGTTATTACCATGATACCATGCGTAACACAAGAGTAATCATACACTCACCTTCGCTTATTTGCCAACTCTCCTCAATTTCCTGAAATTATACCGAATTTCTGGAGAAAATCTAGGCATATTTGTCTTGTCCTAGTCCCAAAGGGTTGTGGTTTATGCACCTGAAAGTGGGCATTCCCAAGTGCGTTAGGGTAAGATCAGGAGTGAGACCTAAATGTCCTAATTTGTACCAGTGAGAAGTTCTCACTCCTATTGAAATTAATAGATTGATGTGCTGCCCACCTCTCCTGATTAGAAATGAGCGAACAGTAAAATGTTCGAGGTTCGATATTCGTTTCGAGTAGCCCCTCAATATTCGACTACTCGAATCGAATATCGAACCCCATTATAGTCTATGGGAGGAAAATGTTCATTTCAGGGGTAGGCAACATTCGATCAAATTACACTTACCAAGTCCACGGTGAGGGTCGGGCTGGATCCTCCGAGCAGTCTTCTCCTTGCAGCGTCCCCGCGGCATCTTCCGGCTCTTCATTCACTCTGCCAGGCATCGGGCCTATGCAGAGCCGACTGCGCATGCCCACACTACAAGCGGACATGCGCAGTCAGCTCTGCCCAGGCCCAATGCCTGGCAGAGTGAATTCAGAGCCGGAAGACGCCGCGGGGAAGCTGCATGGAGAAGACTTCTAAAGGTAGGAGAAGAACCAGCGTTGATTGGCCGACTGTATAACATTCGGCCAATCAATGCTGGTTCTGCATCGAACTTTTCCATTCGAATAGCGAGTGGTACTCGATCGAGTACGAGTATTTCGAATACCGTAGTATTCGATCGAATACCTACTCGATCGAGTACTACTCGCTCATCTCTACTCCTGATCAATGGGGTCATACCCCAATTGATCTGCAAATTATAACTTGCTTTTATGGGTAAGCCCATTTAAGTCCCTCTAAAAGTGGACCTACACACAATAGGTCACCACTTCTGTTCATGAACCTATGTGAATTGACCTGGTAGTCCCTAACAAGGAAGTTGACTGGTTGCTTGTGTTTACTTTATGTATACCAAGGAACAAATACTCATCCATTATCTATGTACAAGGACAGACTACTTAGAGGAGAGACTAGTTTATTATTCAGTCTATTAAAGAATTGCATGCTCAGAACATGTCTAAATCCCATGATTTCTTTTACCTAGCGGCAGGACGAATAGCTGCGCAAAACCTCAAAAGCCACCAGAAATACAAATAAGAATAACATTTGTCCTTAGAGTCAAATCTGAAAACCATAGGAGACGAAATTTTCATTGTTGCGAAAATAAAAATCAGTACAAGAAAAATGACTTTTCTTACATTTAAGATTAAATTTATCCCCTTAGCTCAAGCCTTTAATCTCCCAAAAAGCCGATGGGATTTATAAACATTAAATGAAGTTTTTTTGCCTTTATTCTTTCCGGCTGCCCAAAAATGATAGAAATAGATTTTACATTTCTTTTATTATTATTGATGGAATTTATTGGCATAAAATTCAAGCTTTCATTTTTAATGGCTAAGGGAACCCAAATTTAGTAGAGAAATTATTTTAGGTAATAGAACTAATGGGGGGCTGAGGTTGGGCTGTCGTAGCTTCTGCCATCATTTACGTTGGCTGGTTTGATATTGAGTTTCTTGGTGACAGACTCCCTTTAAAATACAGCAACTTGATATTGCTAGAGCCAGATGGCAACTTTGGCCGTGACTCCTATCGTGTGACCAAACTCTGTGACTTTTTCATTCACGAAAGTGAATGGAATCACATTCGGCCATTAGGATGCCAAGACTGTTACAGAAAAAACGAGCAATGTTTGACATTTTTGCAACTAGAAGTTGCAGTCTCGGCGCCCTTGGTGTCACAATGCAACTCCGGTCACTAACATGAGTGAATAATGGGATGAGACCCCCAAAAATGAACAGTCTGAGCACTTCAGGAATGATGAATTCCTAGGTCACTTCCTGGTGTGTTATAGCCTCTTTATTAAAGGGATCCTGTCCTTAGAATCCCTTTTTTTTCTAACTAACACGTAGGAATAGCCCTTTAGATGTCTTCTCTGCACCGCCTTTCGGTAGATATTCCATTATCATATTTATGCAAATGAGCTCTCTTGCAACACTTAGGGCTGGCCCCAGCGCTCAAACAGCACTGGCGGCGTCCCCAATGCTATGAGAGAACTCTCCAGCGTCGCCTCCATCTTCTTCAGTAACCGGCCTCTATGCGTCGTCTTCTGGACTGGCTTTCAATCTTCTACGCATGCGCAATCGGCTCTGCCATTTTTTTGTGGCCGCTTACTACAAGAGCTCGTGTAAGCGGCCACAAAAAAATGGCTGCACGCAGGTGCAGTGGGCTCTGCCCACTGGCAGAGCCGATTGCGCATGCTTAGAAGATTGAAAGCCAGGCCAGAAGACGATACGTAGAGGCCGGTTCCTGAAGAAGATGGAGGCGGCACTGGAGAATTCTCTTGCAGCACTGGGGATGCCCCCAGTGCTGCAAGAGAGCTCATTTGTATTAAAGGGGTATTCCCACCTCACATACTCAGCAGTCTTCACTCTTGTAAAATCTTCTTTCTTCCTGGTTTCTTGCATCATTTGATGGGCGGGGTTTCACAGGCAACCTGCCGTTTAGCTCCGCCCCCAAATTCGCGTGTAGCTCCGCCCACCCACATTGGACTATGAAGTACAGGCAGCAGCAACTCCATTCTGTGTTACATACAGAGACTGCCTGTCTCTGCCATAATGAACACAATTGTATTAGCTAGCCTGATAACTGGGAGAACAGAAGAAATGAAAGCAGCTCCTCTCCTCTATCTGAGTGCAGGAAGCTAGGTCACGTGGTGTAGACACAGGAATAGCTAGATACACAGGCTCCTACCTGCACTTAGCCCCTCCTCCCTCCCCCCTGAGAGCAGCAGATACATCATTTGACTCAGGAGCAGCTAGGTCAGGGCTGTGGCCACAAAAAATTGAATAAAGTAAGATAGTGGACAAACAAAGCAGTTTTGCTGAAGCATTGTATTTAGGAAAAGTCTTACATTCTCATTAACAAGCAGTATAGATAGGATCCTTGTGATGGGACAACCCCTTTAAGATGAAAAATGGAATATCTACCGAACGGCGGCGCGGAGAAGACATCTAAAGGTAGGAGAAGAATAGCCTTTCTTAAGGCTATTCCTATGTGTTAGTTAGAAAAAAAGGAATTCTAATGATAGAATCCCTTTAATAAGTCAAATTAACAATGCGTTTCGGGGACTGTAATCCCCTTTTTCACGTGCAACAATAAAATACCTTAAAAATAAGCAATATAAATAAATAAGAAGAAACTGATTACATCCAAATGCTTGTTTTTAAGCTATTTTATGGTTGCACTTGAAAAAGGGGATTAGAGTCCCTGAAACGCGTTGTGCTTTCGACTTATTAATAAAGAGGCTATAACATACCATGAAGTGACCTAGGAAGTCATCATTCCTGAAGTGCGCAGATTGTTCATTTTTGGGGGTTTCATCCCATTATTCCCTGCATTTGTGAACTTCTTGGTTTACATTGGAGTTGGACATTTCTGCTACCACATTCACGGTTCACGTAACACTTACAGCTGTTGTGACATACAAATACAAAAGGGCTTTATTGGCACAACCGAAACACAATTGGTATTGCCTCTCTCGCTGACACATATGCGGCTGCAGCGAGGAGCTGACCTGTGTCAGCTCTTCGCTTTGCCGCTGCCGCCGCTGCTACTGGCTTGTAGACGCGATGTGATGACGTCACATCGCGTCTACAACTGTGCGCCAGTGAGAGAGAGGCGCGCAGAGAGCTGCGAGGGAACGAAGGAGAAGGTAAGTATAATGTTCTGTATGCTGAGGTGGAACGTGAAACTGGGGGAAGATGAAGGAGAGGATGGCATGACACTGGGGGCAGGGATGGAGAGGACGGCATGACACTGGGGGCAGAGATGGGGGGACATGAATCTGGGGGCAGAGATGTGGAGACATGAATCTGGGGGCAGAGATGGAGAGGACGGCATGACACTGGGGGCAGAGATGGAGGGGACATGAATCTGGGGGCAGAGATGGAGGGGACATGAAACTGGGGGCAGAGATGGAGGGGACATGAATATGGGGGCAGAGATGGAGGGGACATGAATATGGGGGCAGAGATGGAGGGGACATGAATATGGGGCAGAGATGGAGGGGACATGAATCTGGGGGCAGAGATGGAGGGGACATGAATCTGGGGGCAGAGATGGAGGGGACATGAATCTGGGGGCAGAGATGGAGGGGGGGACATGAAACTGGGGGCAGAAATGGATGGGCGGACATGAATCTGGGGGCAGAGATGGAGGGGGAGACATGAAACTGGGGGCAGATGAAGGGTGTATATGAAGCTGGGGGAGAGATAGAGGGGGTACATATAACGTACGGGTGACTGTAGGAGAATTATACTGTGTGCGGGCACATGAAAAATTAATGAGAATGGGCGGAGTCAACATAAAAGTGGGTGGGGCTAAATTTGCCGCGGCGCGCAAAGTGCGCTGCACAATTTGTCCCTCTTTTGGTTCTTCAAAAGTTGGGAGGTATGGGTACAGGGGGCAATGGAAAGATGTTAGAAGGTGGAAGGGGGATTGTTAGGGCATCGGGTGTGCGGAACTGCGGAGAGGGAACTGGGGCAATAATATATAATATATAAGTTTTTAGCTGGAGAACTACAAAGCACACAATACCTCTAAAGGTATGTGTGCTTTGTATTAATAATGATGTACGCTGCTATACTACTAGCATAGCAGCCTGTTTGGGGGTGGGACTTTCACTTTAAAGGATTGTTCACATTACGTTTTTGGTCTCCCTTGCCGGGATATGTTGGTAACCAGTCACAATCAGCTCCCCACTTATCCCTGCACAGAGAACTGCAGGCCCCCCCTTTTTTTTTAATGGCCAGTTCTTCGTGCAGGGATAAGTTGACAGCTGATTCTGACTGATTACCAACGTATCCCGGCAAGGGAGGCCAAAAACGCAATGTGAATAAGCCCTGAGGATTTATTAGGAGGGCTCTTATAGATGGTGTTGGCTCTCCATAGGCGCTGTCACACGGAGCAGATTTTACCTGCAAATAGAATCTGATTAAGCCTTGTAATGCTGCTAAATAAAGGGAAATGTAATACAAAATTGGTATGACACAAAATAAGGTAGTTTTAAAATGGCGAGGGGGGGGGGGGGGCAGACACTTAGGCTGTATGGGGCCCCAAAATTCCTGATGGCGGCCCTGCATATGGGTATGGGCGGTTGTAGGATGGGTGGTTAGGTGGGGTGATAAAGGGGTTTAATAGTCTTTGGGGTCTCATCTTCCTCTTGTTTGGTGACAGCTGACAGCTGTAGATGTGAAGTCTGGGATGTGGGCAGAGAGTTTTTCAAAGTAGATAGCCCTAGTTGCTGAGTATTTGGTGCAGTGTAGTAGGAAATGGGCCTCTTCTTCTAGGATCCCAAGGTCACATTGTTGGCATAGTCTGTTCTCCCGTATCTTGTACGACTGCCTGTGCCGACCTGTTTCAATCTCTAGGCTGTGGGCGCTCAGTCTGTATCGGCTCAGGGTCTGTCTGTGTTTGGGGTGGATATTTTCTCCAGGTAGGTGGCCATGGTGTAGTTCCTTTGCAGTGACTGGTATATGTTGAGTTTCTTGGAGTTATTTATTTCGTTTCTCCATTCTTCAATGTACTGCTCTTTGTTTTTGTCTATGGTTGCTTTTATTTGGGCCTTGGTCATTGCCTGTTGGTGGTTCTGGTTTGGCGGTTGGCTGTTGTTTGGTTGGGGGTTGCCGGGTTTTTTCCAAGTTCTGTGGCTTAGCCAGGCTTGGTGGTGGTAGGAGTTGGGGTTGCTGCCTTGAATATGCACCTTGAATACTAGTGCCGTCTTCTGTATGGTGAGCTATAGGGGGAGCCTACCACGCTTTGCCCAGTATGCCATGTTGGCTGTGCTGCAGTGGACATGGAGCAGGTATTTGCAGAACTCTAGGTGGATGGTTTCTGTTTAGCTAGAGTCCCATTTTGGCTGGTCTGACATATTCACAACTCACACTTCAAAGACATACTGAAAGGGAATTTTGATTGTGAACCCTATAGGGTTGACAATATCTGTGAAATATGATGGCACTATATAAGTAAGTAAAAATAAACTGAAGAGGAATTTGAGGCAGATGTCCATCTCAAACTCCTCTTCATTTTTCACCTGGGAACTTACCCTACCTAAAGCTGTAGTATCAGACCAGCAGGTCCATTAGTCATATTTACCGCTTTAGCTGTCCATGCGCGACTACTGTAACACTGTTGCTTGGGAAACTGGACCTAATTGCAACTATTTTTTTCCTGTTAAGCAAAAAAAAACTATTGTATTTGCATTATTTTTTGACATTCAGATATGTAATGACATGAGGAACACAACAATAAGTTCCTTAGTGACCTGCATAGACTCCTCATTTCCATGGATGATCTTAGAATGAGTTGGAACTGTGCGATTGGACAACCACAGACTGGGATCAGCATAGTACTGTGCAATTTGCAAGTTCTCTAGAAGCTATAACTTCAGCATCAGCAAATATTCATAGTGTGTGACCAAGAAATGCAGTCTACTGTGATGCGTCTTCGTGTTACCATCGCTGTGTGCTAATCCATGCATTATGCATTCACAAGTTCAGACACAATGTAAACCCTGCTTGACGTTTCAGAAGTTAAAATGTGTACAAGCCTTTATTACAAAGGCAGAGTAATGCTGGATATGTAAATAATCACCCGCTATTTGGTCTTCTGTGAATTATTTATAAAGACAAAAGAATTTTACGAGCGCCTACATCTGCCGCCTCCCATGTGTAAGCAGGGATGTATGCATTTATTCTCTGTCTGCAGTTATTTTCCTCTTCGATGCCTAATCTTAATATAATTGTGAACTTGTTTCATGTTGTATTGTAGTTGATGGCAGTCAGTTTTTGTTTTTTCACATTTGTAAGACTTGTGTAAAGAAGCATGTATCTAGATGACATGGTTAACTGGGTGATAAAAATTACTGCAGTAGATGGTACTAAAAAGTAGTCACTGCAGTAGTTGGTCTTGGAGCATTTTTGAGCACTGTCTGGGGGCTAGAAGTCTTCTAGTTTGGTACAACTGATGACACTCTGTCTTATGATCACATGACTGATCACCAACTTCAGTTCTTGGCATCTGTTAATAAGCACCACATCACTGACTCCAGCACAGTTGGAATCGTTTTACTAGCCCCCACCTTTCCAGAGCAATCACTGCAGTAACTTTGTAATGTCAGAAGGGCGGTGTCAGGCAGGGGGTGTGATTCAGAGCCCCAATCAGAGGCAACCAGTGTCAGAGCTCAGAATAACACCCCTTGTCTGCTCCTGCCTGACACCGCCCTCCTGACAGTACAGAGCATAAATAGTATATTAGATACCAAAACTAACAGAACTGATTGCTCAAGAATGGTGGGGGCTAGAGAAAAAAATCTGTACTTGTTGAAGGTGGTGAAAGGTCTTGTGAAAGTTTGGATGTTTGTTACTCAATCACGCAAAAACGGCTGAACAGATTTGGATGAAATTTGACACACAGATAGATTGTAACCTCAAATAACACATAGGTTACTTTTTATCTCGGTAAATGACATGGTTTCATGACTGTTATGAATTTATGTTCACATACTATATTACACTGCTCCTGCAGCAGCTTATCTCAGGTTTTGATAAAGCCAGGTCTGTTATCTCTCTATGTAAACATTCAGCTAACACTCAGTCCATTGTGTACATGCATTTGCATATTATCTGACCTGCTACAGGCAGTGCTGACACACTGGATGGGAAATCCAAATTGGCAGTTTGCCAATTTTAAACATGCTGGGAAGAAGAAAATCTAATTTGTTGCAAAATTCTAAAACAACAAGAGCTATGAAGGTAGCCAGAAGTCACAGAGTTCTTCTCAAGCGGAGCTGAGGGCGATCATCGACGCCAACAACACACTCATTATATGGTGTCGCAGCGAGCTGTTGAGATGCCGGGACAATCATAGGCATGATGCGATGAGCAAGTTCAGTGGCAGGACAGCTTGACAGCTGCTGAAATGGCGGAGCATGCGGATCATCGACGCCAACAATATGCTCATTATATGGCATTCCAGTGAGCTGCTGAGATGCTGGAACAATAACAGGCACGGCATGAGGAACAAGTTCAGCAGCAGGACAGCTTAAGAGATGTCGAAATGCCAAAGCAGGCAAACCTTTGACGGCAGCAATTTGCTAAATATAGGTGGATCATCGACGACAGGCTAGTACTTCATAAAACTGCATTAAATCAATGAGGCTTAATAGCAAAACTTATAATGGATCAACACTCAGTAAGTGGGTTCAAGAAATAAAATATTTGCTATAATTTTATCTCTTCTATGTCTCCCAAGTCTTTTCCATCCATCCGCACTCTGCATGTATTTACCCACCGCCTATATAGCTCTCAGATTATTGGACTGATTTAGGT
Source organism: Leptodactylus fuscus (assembly GCF_031893055.1). Lineage (NCBI taxonomy): Eukaryota > Metazoa > Chordata > Amphibia > Anura > Leptodactylidae > Leptodactylus > Leptodactylus fuscus. Next base: position 326,284,845 of record NC_134265.1, on the reverse strand, counting down.
CACCAGAAGATTAATAATCCAGGATTCACTATGTTCTGCGAGGTTATGAGCTAAATATGAGCTGATCATCACACTACCCTTCCTCAATATCACTATTCTAACTTGGTAGCCTCATACCTCAAATTTTAAGAGTAACTGCAGTGTCTGTCTCACAGGACAAACACTTAAAGGGGTTTTCAAGACTTTATAATTAGAGATGAGCGAACACTAAAATGTTCGAGGTTCGAAATTCGATTCGAACAGCCGCTCAATGTTCGTGTGTTCGAACGGGTTTCGAACCCCATTATAGTCTATGGGGAACAGATGCTCGTTAAGGGGGAAACCCAAATCCGTGTCTGGAGGGTCACCAAGTCCACTATGACACCCCAGGAAATGATGCCAACACCTCTGGAATGACACTGGGACAGCAGGGGAAGCATGTCTGGGGGCATCTAACACACCAAAGACCCTCTATTACCCCAACATCACTGCCTAACAACTACACACTTTCCACATTCAAAAAAACCTCTATCAAAGTGGGAAAATACCTGGAAACCTTCTTTACTCCCCAAATGGATGGACACAAACCCCAATTTAAGCTCAACAAACAGTAACAACCACCCCTTTAAATCACGTTCCCCATGACAACCACAAATGGAATAGGCAATGGGAATTCCAAAAGCCCTCACCCTTAACTGTCATTTTGAGTGTGTGTGTGTGTGTGTGTGTGTGTGTGTGTGTGTGTGTGTGTGTGTGTGATGTGGTAAGACCTTCCAAAATTCACTTTTCTAGCCCTTAACATGAGCCCTTCCAAACAAAGTTACATGACCTTAAGCTGAGCTACCAGCAGAGATTGAGGCCCTTGGCATGAGTAGAGCCTTGCACCAGCAGTGTTTTTGGCACTTAGGGTGAGTTGAGCCTTGTACCAGCGTGTGTCCCTTAACATCAGGCGGGCCCTAAGTTCTGCGCTTTGCACAAAAGTTCCACATTAACTAGGCTGAATGGTACAAAGATTAGTAGGCCCGAGAACCAGGAACAGGTCTTGCAATGGCTGTCGGATAACGCTTAAAGCACATTGTCCACCAGCCAGTCAGCCTCTACCTCCTCTTACCCAACAGTCTTGTCCTCCTTCCACCCAAAATTCCCAATCTTCCCAGAACAATAACCCCAACTGTCCCTGCTCCCCAGAGCTGTTCTCCCTTCCTTTGACTGTACCGCAACCTGCCCCTCCATTTCGCGATTCCACGGACCTAACAGACGAGTATCTGTGTCCAGATGCTCAAACACTAGAGTCTCCTCCATTCCATCTCCGGTCGATTTGGTGGCGGATGACCAGCAACCCACCCTCATCGACGACGATGAGACGCAGTTGCTGTCAGGGCAGCCAGTTGACATGCGCATTGTGCAGGAGGAGGAGGCGAGACAGGAGTTGGAAGAGGAGGTGGTGGACGACGAGGACACCGACCCCACCTGGACAAGGCAGATGTCAAGCTGGGAAAGTAGTGTGGATGTTGAGGCAGGTGCAGCACCAAAAAGGGTAGCTAGAGGCAGAGACATGTCCAGAGGCAGAGGTCAGCTGCTTTGCCGAAGCCAGGCCAGACCCGGAATGTCCGAAGATGTTCCCTTTTGTACCCAGCCCAGAAAAACTCCCCCATCGAGGGCACGTTTCTTGAAGGTGTAGAGTTTTTTCAAGGAATGCGCCGAGGACAGATATAGTGTCGTCTACACAATTTGCCTCTCGAAATCGAGTAGGGGCCCTGAGAAGAGCAACCTGTCCACCACTTCAATGCACCGTCATTTGGAATCCAAGCAATGGAATCAGTGGCAGGCAGCAACGGCAGGACAAACGTCGCCCGCCGTTCATGCCACTGCCTCTGCTCACAGTGCTGGCGATGCACTCCAGAGGACGAGCCAGGACATCACTTCATCTGCCTCCGCCACTTTGTTGACTTCTCCCTCATCCTCCCCTGTTTCTGTCTTATCTCCTTCTCCTGCACCATCAAAGGCACCATCAGGCGCTTCTTTACAACAACCCACCATCTCTCAGACATTGGAGCGCCGGCAGAAATACACCGCTAACCACCCACCCACGCAAGCCTAGAACGCCAACATCGCTAAACTGCTGGCCCAGGAGAGGTTGGCGTTCCGGCTTGTTGAAACTCCCGCCTTCCCGGACCTGATGGCAACTGTGGCACCTCACTATGCCGTCCCTAGCCGTCTCAACTTCTCCCGGTGTGGCGTCCCCGCCTTGCACCAGCACGTGTCACTCAACATCAGGTGGGCCCTTAGTTCCGCGCTTTGCTGCAAGGTCCACTTGACCACCGACACTTGGACAAGCGCCTGTGGTCAGGGATGCTGCAGTGCTTATCTTTAATGACAGGCAGGGTGAATGTGGTGGAGTCTGTTCCCCGGGTGCAAACTGGGGTGGCCTATCTCCTCTCCCAGGCCAAAATTCATGGCAGGAGTAGACTGAAACCCTACGACGCTGCAACCTCCACCACAGCTACTAGCGGCAAACGCTAAAACACTGGTGTGGGGAGACGTCAGCAGGCGGTGCTGAAGCTCATCAGCTTGGGGGACAGACAGCACAGTGCCTCCGAGGTCAGGGATGCCATCCTGGCTGAGATGGCATTTTTTTTTCCCTGCTACACCTGGGGCCTGGCATTTTTACGCCTGTGATAATGGCTGGAACCTGGTAGCGGCTCTGGAGCTTGCCAGCCTCCAACACGTTCCATGTTTGGCCCACGTCTAACCTAGTGGTGCAAAGTTTTTTAAAAACATACCCAAATGTACCGAAGCTACTGTTGAAAATGCGGCGCTTGTGCGCCCACTTTTGCAAGTGCACAGGAGTCGCTGCTAGCCTAAAAACACTCTAGCAAGGCCTACATCTGTCCAAACACAGGCTGTTGTCCGTCATTCACACACGCTGAAACCCTACAATACCATATCTTGAGCAGGGTGTGTGAGCTGCACAGACCTTTGATGGAGTTCCATCTACAAAACCCAAGGGTTCCTCAAAGTCAGCAACCAAAGTTTCTGCACCATGAGTTTCCAGGGGTGGCAGAGTTATGGCTAGGGGAAGAGGCATGGATAGGGATGATGTCTAGGGGCAAAAGCAGTGTGGATGTGGAGGCAAGCTAAGCAGGAAAAACTGGGGGTACAAGCTAAGGCATGGACTGGGGTGATGTCTAGGGGCAAAAGCAGTGTGGATGTGGAGGCAAGCTAAGCAGGAAAAACTGGGGGTACAAGCTAAGGCATGGACTGGGGTGATGTCTAGGGGCAAAAGCAGTGTGGATGTGGAGGCAAGCTAAGCAGGAAAAACTGGGGGTACAAGCTAAGGCATGGACTGGGGTGATGTCTATGGGCAAAAGCAGTGTGGATGTGGAGGCAAGCAAAGCAGGGAAAATGGTGGCTAGAGGCAAAGGGATGTCCATAGGCAGCAAGGGCAAAGATGCAAAACTCTCCCGTTTCAAGAATTTTCCTGACTTGTTTCCCCACAAAACATTCCTGGGAGGAGGGCTGAAACACCACCCTCCTCCTCCTCCGCTGTTAGATTTACCCCAGCTACGAGCTGAAAACGCTGCAACACTGGTGTGGGGAGACGTCAGCAGGCTGGGCTGAAGCTCATCAGCTTGGGAGACGGACAGCACACTGCCTCTGAGGTCAGGGATGCCATCCTGGATGAGATGGCAATTTGTTTATCCCCGCTGCCCCTGGGGCCAGGTTTTTTAGCTTGTTGGAGGGCTCTGGAGCTTGCCAGCCTCCAACACGTTCCATGCCTGGCCCACATGTTCAATGTAGTGGTGCAATGATTTTTAAAAACATACCCCAAATTAGCTGAGCTAAGGGTGAAAGTGCGGCACTTGGACACCCACTTTCCCAAGTCTACAGTACCTGGAGCTAGCCGCAATACACTCCAGCAAGGCCTACATCTGCCTGAAGCACCTACTGTTGTGCGAGGTCACCACACGCTCTAACCCTAGATACCGTATGTTCAGCAGGGTGTGTGAGCAGCAGAGACCTTTGATGGAGTACCAGCTACAAAACCCAAGGGTTCCTCAGAGTCAGCTCCCTCACTTTCTGCACCATGAGTTTCCATGGGTGGCAGACTTATGGCTAGAGGCACAGGCATGGATAGGGGTGATGTGTAGGGGCAAAAGCAGTGTGGATGTGGAGGCAAGCTAAGCAGCAAAAACTGGGGGTACAAGCAGCCGGTGACATCATCACTGACAAGCACAGCTGTCTGTCAGCTGACAGGCTGACTTTCACCAAAATGAACAGACAATGGATAGACTCATCATATACATGTCAGTTACATGACAAATTTAGTGCAATTTGCAAGTCCAAGATGGTTTGGAGATCTGCGGAGAGGAATCTCACCACCTCTTGCGGGTGCCATCATTTGGAAGGCAAGCCCTGGGCTCAGTGGGTGAGAGCAAGCGCAGGATAATCGTCGTTTGGCCTGGCGGCCACTGCCTCTTCCACTGTTGACAGGGCTGGCGCTGCAGTCCAGACCAGGAGCCAGGACACCTCCACATCTGCCTCTGACACTTTGGGGAGTTCACCCTTATCCTCACCTTTTCCTGCCATTTCTCCTTTTGCCCGCGCCATCATGCGCCTCTTCCCAGCAACTCCCCATCTCCCAAGCCTTTCATTTCATGCTAAAGTACAGCGCAACCCACCCACATGCCCAAGGCTTCAACGGCCTCATCTCAAGAAATCTGGCCCAGGAGATGTTGGAATCCCGGCTGGGGGACACTCTGCCCTTTTTGGGCAGAGTGTCTACTGCGCCACCGCACTGTGCCGTCCACACCAGCACTTTCCCCCAAACATGAGGCGGTCCCTAAATTCAGCGCTTAGCCCTAAAGTTCCATGTGACCAGTTACGAATGGACAAGTGCATGCGGACAGGGACGCTACCTTTCAATTTGGGCACAGTGGTTGAATGTAGTTGAGGCGTGGACCGGGTCGCAAAATGTGGTGGCCTGACTTGTCTCCCCACACAACATTCCTGGGAGGAGGGCTGAAACACCACCCTCCTCCGCTGTTAAATTGACCCCAGCTACGAGCTGGAAACGCTGCAACACTGGTGTGGGGAGACGTCAGCGGGCCGTGCTGAAGCTCATCAGCTTGGGGGCCAGACAGCACACTGCCTACAAAGTGAGTCATGCCATCCTCGATGAGACGGCAATGTGGTTTTTGCCACTGCACCTGGGCCCAGGCATGTTGTCATGTGTGATAATGGCCGTAACCTGGGATTGGCTCTGTAGCTTGGCAGCCTGCAACATATTCCATGCCTGGGCCACGTTTTTAACTCATTGCTGCTAATCTTTTGAAAAAGGTACCCCAATGTTCCTGAGCTACTGGTGAAAGTGTGGCGCTTGTGCGGATAGTTTTTAAAGTGTATAGTTGCCGCTGCTAGCCTCTATGCACTCCTACAACGCCTGTACCTGCTGGAACAACGGCTGTTGTGCGACGTCTCCACACTGCTGGCACTAAACATATCATGTGTTGAGCAGAGTGTGTGAGCAGCACAGACCTTTGATGTAGTTCCAACTCCAAAACCCTCGGGTTCGTCAAAGTCAACTCCCTCAGTTGCTCAACCATGAGTGGCCATGGGTGGCAGACTTATGTGAAATCCCATCCCATCCATTGCACTGGACACGAAACATTAGCATGCGCTCAGCACAACTTCGGATATGGCAGATGCGTTAAGCAGGGTGCAGGGTACAACACAGACCAGGCCCGAGCACCAGGAACAGGTGTTAGAAATACTGCAGCATCTGCCATTTCCTTCCAATTTTGGGGTTTTGGACCCGCCACCGACTTGTCTGGACCTAAGTGGGGATCATGAGACACAGTTGCCATCAAGGCAAGCTGTGGTCATGTGCGGTTTGCAGTAAGGGGGCAGTGCGCAATTGGAAGAGGAGTTGGTGGATGACGAGGCCACCGACCCCAAATGGACAGGGGTGATGTCTAGGGGCTAAAGCAGTGTAGATGTAGAGGGAAGCTAAATCAACAAAAAACCTGGGTAGAAGCAAAGGCATAAACTGGGGTGATGTTTAGGGGTGAAAGCAGAGTAGATGTGGAGGGAAGCTAAGCAGCAAAAACAGTGGGTAGAAGCAAAGGCATGCAAAACTCTACCCTGTTGGAAGACTTATTCCTAGGTCTGGAACACGTTAATGGCCCCCCTGGACAAATTACTGCCACTCAGGGGCCTAGTGTCACCAGGAGGGACAAGTATAGGCGCATGTTGTGGGAATACCTGGCCGACACCAGCTCTGTCCTCTCCGATCCCTCTGTGCTCTACAGCCTAAACTTATTTTCTCATCTTTTTTTCTGAACTGCACATCTCTTGCCTGCTTCCTTTGGGATCTTAGAAATGGTGGTCCACTTCCACAGATGGTAACTTCAATAGACAGTGTAACGGGAGTAGCTGAGGGATCGCTGTCTTAACCACTTTTTGGCACAAAATTAACTTCCAAAGCCAAATATGGTGCAAGTATATGATGCAAGGACACCTACACACCTATCTCTGACACATTGGGGAGTTCACCCTCATGCGCCCTTTTGGCCTGCACCATCATGCGCCTCTTCCCAGCCACTCCACATTTCCCAAGCTTTTCATTGCAGGCAGAAGTACAATACAACCCACCCCCATGCCCAAGCCTGTAACAGCCTCATCGATAAACTGCTGGCCCTGGAGATGTTGGTGTTTGTTTATGCTTCTGGAGACCCAGGCCTTCCGTCAGCAGATGGCAGCTGGGGCACCTCCCTATGCTGGGCCTAGCCGTTACTACTTCTCTTGGTGTGCTGTCTCTGCCTTGCGCCTGCATGTGTCCCATAACATCAGTCGGGCCCAGAGCTCTGCGCTTTGCTGCAAGGTCCACTTGACCACCGACACATGGACAAGCGCCTGTGGTCAGGGATGCTGCAGTGCTTATCTTTAATGACAGGCAGGGTGAATGTGGTGGAGTCTGTTCCCCGGGTGCAAACTGGGGTGGCCTATCTCCTCTCCCAGGCCAAAATTCATGGCAGGAGTAGACTGAAACCCTACGAAGCTGCAACCTCCACCCCAGCTACTAGCGGAAAACACTGTAACACTGGCATGGGGAGATGTCAGCAGGCCGTGCTGAAACTGATCAGCTTGGGGGACAGACAGCACAGTGCCTCCGAGGTCAGGGATGCCATCCTGGCTGAGATGGCATTTTTTTTTCCCTGCTACACCTGGGGCCTGGCATTTTTGCACCTGTGATAATGGCTGGAACCTGGTAGCAGATCTGGAGCTTGCCAGACTCAAACACGGTCCACGCATGGCCCACGTTTTCCAACTTGTTGGTGCCATGTTTCTTTGAAACCTACACCATTGTGCCTGATATACAGGTCAAAGTGGGGCCATTTTCGTAAGTGAAAACTAGCCTCTGCTAGGCAGAAAACATTCAGAGCACACTCCTCTCATCTTCGCACCGTTGGCTGGCGGAGGAAGACGAGGGGGTTGGAGTGGCATCTGATGTCCCTATCCCACACGAGGCTAGAGGGTGCACTTCAGTGCATCCCATTGCTTCACCACAAATGGTGTGAAGGGGAGTGGAAAATGGAGGAAATGGAGAGTGACCCTTACAGTTGGGGCCAGCAAAGGCATGCCAAGTAACACACTGGCACACATGGCTGACTTCATCTTGGGTTGCTTTTCAACACATATTTCACATCATGAAGAACAAATAATACTGGATTTTTTCAAGCCTCGAACCCCGGTCTAGGTCTAATGTCTGTTCCTTTCTTATATTAGGGGAGAGGGAAAAAAAATTACTTCAGTGATACGTTTAGCGTACATAGACTGACTATTAATGTGTATCCCACTTAGTGTTGTTAGGGTTACACACCGTCACAACCTGGCTAAAGCTTCTATAGCTGTTAATAAAGTCAACATAACTTTACGGTATCCAAAAAGACAGCTGGTACCGACAGAGAGCAAGACAAATGTCACCCAAAGCTGTGAGCTCTGAACACCCACAGTGACTTTGGCGTCATCATCATTATAAGGGAGCGGGTGGTAATAAATAACTTGGCAGTGCCTAAAACCCAAAAAGCTTATACAACTATATTTACATTAAGATACACAAATGAAACTTTTCAGTAGCATGTCATGAGACAAGCTGATAAGCTCTTCCTTTGTGCAGTGCTATTTGAAAGTTAAACGCTGCCTTTATTTTAATTCTGGAGAAGGTGCAGACATTAGATTTAAAACATGTTGTCTTCCTTGTCCAAATCCTCTATATAGGTAACGTGTTTTTCGGGCCGAGCTGTCTGGGAACGAGCTGGTGCAGCACTGACAACCTGGGTGAATATGGCAAGAGCCTGAGATGTAGGGTGAATGAATCCCCAAATTATTTGTGGAATTCCCAGTGAGACAATGGCACTGTATACCAGTATTAAAAATTGTGGGTGCACATAACCCCCATATATTCTTTGAATTCCCAGTGAGACAATGGAACTGTATAGCAGTAGCAAAAATTGTGGGTGCACGTAACCCCCATATATTCTTTGAATTCCCAGTCAGACAATGGCACTATATACCAGTATTAAAAATTGTGGGTGCACATAACCCCCATATATTCTTTGAATTCCCAGTCAGACAATGGCACTGTATACCAGTAGTAAAAATTGTGGGTGCACATAACCCCAATATATTCTTTGAATTCCCAGTCAGACAATGGCACTGTATACCAGTATTAAAAATTGTGGGTGCACATAACCCCCATATATTCTTTGAATTCCCAGTCAGACAATGGCACTGTATACCAGTATTAAAAATTGTGGGTGCACATAACCCCCATATATTCTTTGAATTCCCAGTCAGACAATGGCACTATATACCAGTAGTAAAAATTGTGGGTGCACATAACCCCAATATATTCTTTGAATTCCCAGTCAGACAATGGCACTGTATACCAGTATTAAAAATTGTGGGTGCACATAACCCCCATATATTCTTTGAATTCCCAGTGAGACAATGGCACTGTATAGCAGTAGCAAAAATTGTGGGTGCACGTCACCCCAATATATTCTTTGAATTCCCAGTCAGACAATGGCACTATATACCAGTATTAAAAATTGTGGGTGCACATAACCCCCATATATTCTTTGAATTCCCAGTGAGACAATGGAACTGTATAGCAGTATTAAAAATTGTGGGTGCACGTAACCCCCATATATTCTTTGAATTCCCAGTCAGACAATGGCACTGTATACCAGTATTAAAAATTGTGGGTGCACATAACCCCCATATATTCTTTGAATTCCCAGTCAGACAATGGCACTATATACCAGTATTAAAAATTGTGGGTGCACATAACCCCAATATATTCTTTGAATTCCCAGTCAGACAATGGCACTGTATACCAGCATTAAAAATTGTGGGTGCACATAACCCCCATATATTCTTTGAATTCCCAGTGAGACAATGGAACTGTATAGCAGTAGCAAAAATTGTGGGTGCACGTAACCCCCATATATTCTTTGAATTCCCAGTCAGACAATGGCACTATATACCAGTATTAAAAATTGTGGGTGCACATAACCCCCATATATTCTTTGAATTCCCAGTCAGACAATGGCACTGTATACCAGTATTAAAAATTGTGGGTGCACATAACCCCCATATATTCTTTGAATTCCCAGTGAGACAATGGAACTGTATAGCAGTATTAAAAATTGTGGGTGCACGTAACCCCCATATATTCTTTGAATTCCCAGTCAGACAATGGAACTATATACCAGTATTAAAAATTGTGGGTGCACATAACCCCCATATATTCTTTGAATTCCCAGTCAGACAATGGCACTGTATACCAGTATTAAAAATTGTGGTTGCACATAACCCCCATATATTCTTTGAATTCCCAGTGAGACAATGGAACTGTATAGCAGTATTAAAAATTGTGGGTGCACGTAACCCCCATATATTCTTTGAATTCCCAGTCAGACAATGGCACTGTATACCAGTATTAAAAATTGTGGGTGCACATAACCCCCATATATTCTTTGAATTCCCAGTGAGACAATGGAACTGTATAGCAGTATTAAAAATTGTGGGTGCACGTAACCCCCATATATTCTTTGAATTCCCAGTCAGACAATGGCACTGTATACCAGTATTAAAAATTGTGGGTGCACATAACCCCCATATATTCTTTGAATTCCCAGTCAGACAATGGCACTATATACCAGTATTAAAAATTGTGGGTGCACATAACCCCAATATATTCTTTGAATTCCCAGTCAGACAATGGCACTGTATACCAGCATTAAAAATTGTGGGTGCACATAACCCCCATATATTCTTTGAATTCCCAGTGAGACAATGGAACTGTATAGCAGTAGCAAAAATTGTGGGTGCACGTAACCCCCATATATTCTTTGAATTCCCAGTCAGACAATGGCACTATATACCAGTATTAAAAATTGTGGGTGCACATAACCCCCATATATTCTTTGAATTCCCAGTCAGACAATGGCACTGTATACCAGTATTAAAAATTGTGGGTGCACATAACCCCCATATATTCTTTGAATTCCCAGTGAGACAATGGAACTGTATAGCAGTATTAAAAATTGTGGGTGCACGTAACCCCCATATATTCTTTGAATTCCCAGTCAGACAATGGCACTATATACCAGTATTAAAAATTGTGGGTGCACATAACCCCCATATATTCTTTGAATTCCCAGTCAGACAATGGCACTGTATACCAGTATTAAAAATTGTGGTTGCACATAACCCCCATATATTCTTTGAATTCCCAGTGAGACAATGGAACTGTATAGCAGTATTAAAAATTGTGGGTGCACGTAACCCCCATATATTCTTTGAATTCCCAGTCAGACAATGGCACTGTATACCAGTATTAAAAATTGTGGGTGCACATAACCCCCATATATTCTTTGAATTCCCAGTGAGACAATGGAACTGTATAGCAGTATTAAAAATTGTGGGTGCACGTAACCCCCATATATTCTTTGAATTCCCAGTCAGACAATGGCACTGTATACCAGTATTAAAAATTGTGGGTGCACATAACCCCCATATATTCTTTGAATTCCCAGTGAGACAATGGAACTGTATAGCAGTAGCAAAAATTGTGGGTGCACGTAACCCCCATATATTCTTTGAATTCCCAGTCAGACAATGGCACTGTATACCAGTATTAAAAATTGTGGGTGCACATAACCCCCATATATTCTTTGAATTCCCAGTGAGACAATGGAACTGTATAGCAGTATTAAAAATTGTGGGTGCACGTAACCCCCATATATTCTTTGAATTCCCAGTGAGACAATGGAACTGTATAGCAGTATTAAAAATTGTGGGTGCACGTAACCCCCATATATTCTTTGAATTCCCAGTCAGACAATGGCACTGTATACCAGTATTAAAAATTGTGGGTGCACATAACCCCCATATATTCTTTGAATTCCCAGTCAGACAATGGCACTATATACCAGTATTAAAAATTGTGGGTGCACATAACCCCAATATATTCTTTGAATTCCCAGTCAGACAATGGCACTGTATACCAGCATTAAAAATTGTGGGTGCACATAACCCCCATATATTCTTTGAATTCCCAGTGAGACAATGGAACTGTATAGCAGTAGCAAAAATTGTGGGTGCACGTAACCCCCATATATTCTTTGAATTCCCAGTCAGACAATGGCACTATATACCAGTATTAAAAATTGTGGGTGCACATAACCCCCATATATTCTTTGAATTCCCAGTCAGACAATGGCACTGTATACCAGTATTAAAAATTGTGGGTGCACATAACCCCCATATATTCTTTGAATTCCCAGTGAGACAATGGAACTGTATAGCAGTATTAAAAATTGTGGGTGCACGTAACCCCCATATATTCTTTGAATTCCCAGTCAGACAATGGCACTATATACCAGTATTAAAAATTGTGGGTGCACATAACCCCCATATATTCTTTGAATTCCCAGTCAGACAATGGCACTGTATACCAGTATTAAAAATTGTGGTTGCACATAACCCCCATATATTCTTTGAATTCCCAGTGAGACAATGGAACTGTATAGCAGTAGCAAAAATTGTGGGTGCACGTAACCCCCATATATTCTTTGAATTCCCAGTCAGACAATGGCACTGTATACCAGTATTAAAAATTGTGGGTGCACATAACCCCCATATATTCTTTGAATTCCCAGTCAGACAATGGCACTGTATACCAGTAGTAAAAATTGTGGGTGCACATAACCCCCATATATTCTTTGAATTCCCAGTCAGACAATGGCACTGTATACCAGTAGTAAAAATTGTGGGTGCACATAACCCCAATATATTCTTTGAATTCCCAGTCAGACAATGGCACTGTATACCAGTATTAAAAATTGTGGGTGCACATAACCCCCATATATTCTTTGAATTCCCAGTCAGACAATGGCACTATATACCAGTATTAAAAATTGTGGGTGCACATAACCCCAATATATTCTTTGAATTCCCAGTCAGACAATGGCACTGTATACCAGTATTAAAAATTGTGGGTGCACATAACCCCCATATATTCTTTGAATTCCCAGTCAGACAATGGCACTATATACCAGTATTAAAAATTGTGGGTGCACATAACCCCAATATATTCTTTGAATTCCCAGTCAGACAATGGCACTGTATACCAGTATTAAAAATTGTGGGTGCACATAACCCCCATATATTCTTTGAATTCCCAGTGAGACAATGGAACTGTATAGCAGTAGCAAAAATTGTGGGTGCACGTAACCCCCATATATTCTTTGAATTCCCAGTCAGACAATGGCACTGTATACCAGTAGTAAAAATTGTGGGTGCACATAACCCCCATATATTCTTTGAATTCCCAGTCAGACAATGGCACTGTATACCAGTAGTAAAAATTGTGGGTGCACATAACCCCAATATATTCTTTGAATTCCCAGTCAGACAATGGCACTGTATACCAGTATTAAAAATTGTGGGTGCACATAACCCCCATATATTCTTTGAATTCCCAGTGAGACAATGGCACTATATACCAGTATTAAAAATTGTGGGTGCACATAACCCCAATATATTCTTTGAATTCCCAGTCAGACAATGGCACTGTATACCAGTATTAAAAATTGTGGGTGCACATAACCCCCATATATTCTTTGAATTCCCAGTCAGACAATGGCACTATATACCAGTATTAAAAATTGTGGGTGCACATAACCCCAATATATTCTTTGAATTCCCAGTCAGACAATGGCACTGTATACCAGTATTAAAAATTGTGGGTGCACATAACCCCCATATATTCTTTGAATTCCCAGTGAGACAATGGCACTGTATAGCAGTAGCAAAAATTGTGGGTGCACATAACCCCCATATATTCTTTGAATTCCCAGTCAGACAATGGCACTGTATACCAGCATTAAAAATTGTGGGTGCACATAACCCCCATATATTCTTTGAATTCCCAGTGAGACAATGGAACTGTATAGCAGTAGCAAAAATTGTGGGTGCACGTAACCCCCATATATTCTTTGAATTCCCAGTCAGACAATGGCACTATATACCAGTATTAAAAATTGTGGGTGCACATAACCCCCATATATTCTTTGAATTCCCAGTCAGACAATGGCACTGTATACCAGTATTAAAAATTGTGGGTGCACATAACCCCCATATATTCTTTGAATTCCCAGTGAGACAATGGAACTGTATAGCAGTATTAAAAATTGTGGGTGCACGTAACCCCCATATATTCTTTGAATTCCCAGTCAGACAATGGCACTATATACCAGTATTAAAAATTGTGGGTGCACATAACCCCCATATATTCTTTGAATTCCCAGTCAGACAATGGCACTGTATACCAGTATTAAAAATTGTGGTTGCACATAACCCCCATATATTCTTTGAATTCCCAGTGAGACAATGGAACTGTATAGCAGTATTAAAAATTGTGGGTGCACGTAACCCCCATATATTCTTTGAATTCCCAGTCAGACAATGGCACTGTATACCAGTATTAAAAATTGTGGGTGCACATAACCCCCATATATTCTTTGAATTCCCAGTGAGACAATGGAACTGTATAGCAGTATTAAAAATTGTGGGTGCACGTAACCCCCATATATTCTTTGAATTCCCAGTCAGACAATGGCACTGTATACCAGTATTAAAAATTGTGGGTGCACATAACCCCCATATATTCTTTGAATTCCCAGTGAGACAATGGAACTGTATAGCAGTAGCAAAAATTGTGGGTGCACGTAACCCCCATATATTCTTTGAATTCCCAGTCAGACAATGGCACTGTATACCAGTATTAAAAATTGTGGGTGCACATAACCCCCATATATTCTTTGAATTCCCAGTGAGACAATGGAACTGTATAGCAGTATTAAAAATTGTGGGTGCACGTAACCCCCATATATTCTTTGAATTCCCAGTGAGACAATGGAACTGTATAGCAGTATTAAAAATTGTGGGTGCACGTAACCCCCATATATTCTTTGAATTCCCAGTCAGACAATGGCACTGTATACCAGTATTAAAAATTGTGGGTGCACATAACCCCCATATATTCTTTGAATTCCCAGTCAGACAATGGCACTATATACCAGTATTAAAAATTGTGGGTGCACATAACCCCAATATATTCTTTGAATTCCCAGTCAGACAATGGCACTGTATACCAGCATTAAAAATTGTGGGTGCACATAACCCCCATATATTCTTTGAATTCCCAGTGAGACAATGGAACTGTATAGCAGTAGCAAAAATTGTGGGTGCACGTAACCCCCATATATTCTTTGAATTCCCAGTCAGACAATGGCACTATATACCAGTATTAAAAATTGTGGGTGCACATAACCCCCATATATTCTTTGAATTCCCAGTCAGACAATGGCACTGTATACCAGTATTAAAAATTGTGGGTGCACATAACCCCCATATATTCTTTGAATTCCCAGTGAGACAATGGAACTGTATAGCAGTATTAAAAATTGTGGGTGCACGTAACCCCCATATATTCTTTGAATTCCCAGTCAGACAATGGCACTATATACCAGTATTAAAAATTGTGGGTGCACATAACCCCCATATATTCTTTGAATTCCCAGTCAGACAATGGCACTGTATACCAGTATTAAAAATTGTGGTTGCACATAACCCCCATATATTCTTTGAATTCCCAGTGAGACAATGGAACTGTATAGCAGTATTAAAAATTGTGGGTGCACGTAACCCCCATATATTCTTTGAATTCCCAGTCAGACAATGGCACTGTATACCAGTATTAAAAATTGTGGGTGCACATAACCCCCATATATTCTTTGAATTCCCAGTCAGACAATGGCACTGTATACCAGTAGTAAAAATTGTGGGTGCACATAACCCCCATATATTCTTTGAATTCCCAGTCAGACAATGGCACTGTATACCAGTAGTAAAAATTGTGGGTGCACATAACCCCAATATATTCTTTGAATTCCCAGTCAGACAATGGCACTGTATACCAGTATTAAAAATTGTGGGTGCACATAACCCCCATATATTCTTTGAATTCCCAGTCAGACAATGGCACTATATACCAGTATTAAAAATTGTGGGTGCACATAACCCCAATATATTCTTTGAATTCCCAGTCAGACAATGGCACTGTATACCAGTATTAAAAATTGTGGGTGCACATAACCCCCATATATTCTTTGAATTCCCAGTCAGACAATGGCACTATATACCAGTATTAAAAATTGTGGGTGCACATAACCCCAATATATTCTTTGAATTCCCAGTCAGACAATGGCACTGTATACCAGTATTAAAAATTGTGGGTGCACATAACCCCCATATATTCTTTGAATTCCCAGTGAGACAATGGAACTGTATAGCAGTATCAAAAATTGTGGGTGCACGTAACCCCCATATATTCTTTGAATTCCCAGTCAGACAATGGCACTGTATACCAGTAGTAAAAATTGTGGGTGCACATAACCCCCATATATTCTTTGAATTCCCAGTCAGACAATGGCACTGTATACCAGTAGTAAAAATTGTGGGTGCACATAACCCCCATATATTCTTTGAATTCCCAGTGAGACAATGGCACTATATACCAGTATTAAAAATTGTGGGTGCACATAACCCCAATATATTCTTTGAATTCCCAGTCAGACAATGGCACTGTATACCAGTAGTAAAAATTGTGGGTGCACATAACCCCAATATATTCTTTGAATTCCCAGTCAGACAATGGCACTGTATACCAGTATTAAAAATTGTGGGTGCACATAACCCCCATATATTCTTTGAATTCCCAGTGAGACAATGGCACTATATACCAGTATTAAAAATTGTGGGTGCACATAACCCCCATATATTCTTTGAATTCCCAGTCAGACAATGGCACTATATACCAGTATTAAAAATTGTGGGTGCACATAACCCCAATATATTCTTTGAATTCCCAGTCAGACAATGGCACTGTATACCAGTATTAAAAATTGTGGGTGCACATAACCCCCATATATTCTTTGAATTCCCAGTGAGACAATGGCACTGTATAGCAGTAGCAAAAATTGTGGGTGCACGTCACCCCAATATATTCTTTGAATTCCCAGTCAGACAATGGCACTGTATACCAGTAGTAAAAATTGTGGGTGCACATAACCCCCATATATTCTTTGAATTCCCAGTCAGACAATGGCACTGTATACCAGTATTAAAAATTGTGGGTGCACATAACCCCCATATATTCTTTAAATTCCCAGTGAGACAATGGCACTGTATAGCAGTAGCAAAAATTGTGGGTGCACATCACCCCAATATATTCTTTGAATTCCCAGTCAGACAATGGCACTATATACCAGTAGCAAAAATTGTGGGTGTATATAGCCCCAATTCTATTGCTAGGGGACTTGCAGGGTATTTCTGAGGTGAAGGTGGGGGGGCACACCGTTGGAACGGGGATTTGGGGTGTATATATGGGGTATACGGGAATACACTGTCAGTGTGTTCCATTCAGGATCCTGGGAAAGCTGGGTTGCGGCGATTGAGCCCGTCAGTGCCACGTTACACTGACAAGCTTCTCCCTGGAATTGAAGTTATATGTAAGCCCAATATATTCTTTGAATTCCCAGTCAGACAATGGCACTATATGGCAGTAGCAAAAATAGTGGGTGTATATAGCCCCAATCCTATTGCTAGGGGACTTGCAGGGTATTTCTGGGGTGAAGGTGGGGGGGCACACCGTTGGAACGGGTATCGGGGGTATATATCGGGTATACGGGAATACACTGACAGTGTATTCCATTCAGGATCCTGGGAAAGCTGGGTTGCGGCGATTGAGCCCGTCAGTGCCACGTTACACTGACAAGCTTCTCCCTGGAATTTAGCTCTTATAAGAGCTGTTGGTTGTCTTCTCCTTCCTATCTAGCCTGTCCCTGCCTACCCAGAATCTAACCCCTAGCTAACTGGACGGAAACCTCCGTCCTCGGTGAATTGCAAGCTCAGAATGACGCGAAGCTGGGCGGCGCTGTTCTTTTAAATTAGAGGTCACATGTTTTCGGCAGCCAATGGGTTTTGCCTACTTTTTTCAACGTCACCGGTGTCGTAGTTCCTGTCCCACCTACCCTGCGCTGTTATTGGAGCAAAAAAGGCGCCAGGGAAGGTGGGAGGGGAATCGAGTAATGGCGCACTTTACCACGCGGTGTTCGATTCGATTCGAACATGCCGAACAGCCTAATATCCGATCGAACATGAGTTCGATAGAACACTGTTCGCTCATCTCTATTTATAATCAATGGCAAGTCAATAATTGAAGATCCCTGGGGTTCTGATATCTGGGACCCATGTAGGTTAGATGATTGAAGCAACAGTGGCGTTGTGAACCACCTCCTCCAAGCATACTCATGTTCTACCATATTACTGAGCACATTATAGTGATAAATAACATACACTTGTTCTGTATATATATTTTTTTAATTCAGGAAAAACATCTTTGAAGTAAAATGGAAATGTAGCATTCGGTGCACTGGGGGCAGGCCTTTAGTCCTGTGGGGCTCTGCCCTTGGTGCTCAGGTAGGATGAGTGATGTCATAGCAGTCATAAGATCAACTCTCACTGCAAAGGGTGACCTGAGCCGTGAGATGATAGGGATATGTGCAATAAGAGTAGTGCTCTAGGATGTGAAGGCCCGCCTCCAGTGTACCAACTGCCTAATTTTCATATCACTTCAGATTTGCTTTTTTCAAAATTGACAAGGTATATGTTTGTCACTGTAATGTGCTCTATAGTGCAGTAGCGGTTTACGAATATACTAGGGGAAGTGACTATAATGGGGGGTTGACGGATTCCGCCTGTTTCAGGAGTTTTCTCTATGCAGATTTTTGGCAGAATCTGCAGTGGAGTCTACGGAGATTCTGATGCAGTTGTAAACTTTGAGCGCAATCCTCTCTAAGTATCACTGTATTGATGTCCAAATTAATAAAGTTGGTTTTTTTTACGCTAGCTTAGAGAGACACGCTGTCACACATAGCTATGGTGTATACAGTGGGTTCTGCTTTAATGGAGGGAAAGAGGTAGTTTTGACGCATTATATAGACAAAGAACAGGTTGGACTAGTATAACTAGCATAACATGATTGGTGGCAAAGTTGTAAAATAGTTCTGGCACATGGCTAATGAATAAGAAACTGGAGAGGAGTAGCCATCTATTAAGGCTGAGGGGGGATGTGAGCTCTCTAAACAAAGAGGAGAGTAAAATGGCTGCAAGTAGGGTTGAGCCGATCTTAAGATTTCAGGATCAATTTTAAAATCCAATTTTCGATCATTTTCCAGCCAATCCCGATCGTGAAATTTGCTTGATCTCCGTTCAGGATCCGATCTTTCCGCTCAACCCTATTAATGATATATAAATTAAAAGAGTTGAGCCGATCTTGAGAAAACCTCTGACCTCGATCCTGCTGGTAAACATTGGGATCGGAACTCCGATCATGAAATTTAATCGATCACCGATCAGAATCCGATCTTTTCCAATCTCGATCGCTCAACCCTAGCTGCAAGCATGGCACCCCATGGCCCTGGAATCCAAAATGGAGGTTACACAAGCTGACATACTCCACAGAACCTAGCCTTAGCACCATTTTTGTCCGTGTCTCTGCTTCTTGTAATGAATTGAGGAGTTTACGAGGGAAGAGGGCGAGGACAGGAACCTGAATAGTAGAGAACTAGGTATTTTACTCCAATAAGATATATTACAAATTTTATTATATGATCTCTATTGATTTATAGGAAAAAAGTATCATGACAATTACACTTTAAGTCCAAAACTTTTGAGATCACGTTGTTTGCAGGTTGAGGATCGCACTAGTGTCCAAATAATGATACCAATGTGGCCTCCTCTATTTGTCTTGCCATTGTTGCTTTCTAGTCCCAGTCTAGTCATGTTTCCAATAAATCATCAAGTGGAAAAAGAAAGACAAAAAAACAAGAAGATACAAGCAATAAAACAAGAAGAAAACCAGCGCTACTTCCATAGAAAAGTTTAGTTTTTTTTCTTTCCTGATTGTTTTGTTTGCTTTATCTACAAATTTATTGACACAGCAAATCTAAAGGAACATAAGCAGCATTAAATTACTCCGTCACCTCCAGTTTTAGTTTATTATGCTGACAGCAGCACAGCAAGGACAAATCGTGAACAGATGGAAGAACAATTTATGATTTGTGGACCGCTGATGTGATCAGATATTAATAGCTGAATATCACAGCATAGATACAAAGTGAAGTTTAAAAAAAAAAAAAAAATTTCTTTAATCTCTTACCATTTTAAATTGATAAGACAAAGACACGGCATCTATGCTAATTCCATGCTGTATCTGCCATTCATGATGACTAAATTAGAAATTGAATTAGAAATTGAAATTTAAAAAATTTAAATGTATTCAGTATTTTATTTTATTTAACCTTTTAATCAATTATAGAGAATTACTTATTTTTATATACTGAATAGAGTCACTGTATAAATCATAATAAAGTGATCAGTGAAGAGTTTGACATTCGTTTACAGTATGTAGTATGGCGCCATTTGGTGTTAAATTGTAAAGCATTTGTGTATGTCCACCTAATGAGCTGAGTGCTGGTGGACACACGTGCTCACTCACACTATAGCTAGGTCTCTGAATCCTCTGTTCATTGCAAGACTTCCAATAGATATAGCTTTCTGCCCTACGTATTAGGATCTGCAGTAGAATGGCGGTATAGTCAAGGAGACTCCCTCTATAGGGTAAGTAAGAAGGAACTGACTTATAACAGAAGCACAGTGTATGGAGATGTCACAGTATGAAACTTCTACCAAGAACAAGTGCATATATTACAAGGTAAATAGTTGCAAGGTTCGCTCGGCAGTTTCATATTGGACCAAACTTGTTTGGTCTGAACCAGAACTGCCATTATTATAGTCTGGGGTCACCCCATATTCCGGAGTATAATAAGTGGCTCCATGGCTTCTTGAATGATGTCAACAGTCCCAACGTCATAACACTTCTGTCTAAGCATCATGACATCCGATCACAGGCCTCACTAGTCCTATGGGCCGCTGACATCATTTAGGACACCAAAGGAAACCCAAACTGGGTGGGAACCCCCAACCAGACTTTACGATGTAGCCCAGGAGAGGCGAATATGTTTGCTGTATTTATGCTCCTTAGTTAGTCCTCTGCTTCTTGCTATTTTTCACCAAGCACCATACAATGATATGAAATGATTAAAAATCTGTAAAAAAAAAAAAGAAAAATAATACGATAAAGAAAGGTAGTAAAAACAATTGCACAAAATTTGCCACAAAATTGCCCCATTTAGACAGCTGAGTGTTACCAGTTGGGCATGCGTTCTGCATACTGTGATATTGTCTAATCAGTGCCACTGAATTAGGGACACTCTCCTGTGATAAGTGGGTGGGTAACAGGGCTCAGGATTTTGTAGTA
Source organism: Leptodactylus fuscus (assembly GCF_031893055.1). Taxonomy (NCBI): domain Eukaryota; kingdom Metazoa; phylum Chordata; class Amphibia; order Anura; family Leptodactylidae; genus Leptodactylus; species Leptodactylus fuscus. The sequence goes on along the minus strand of NC_134265.1, from coordinate 326,263,850 downwards.
AGGGCCAGTTTTTGGTGGAGTCGAAGTCATAAAAAAGTTACTGCTCCGACTTCTGCTTCAAAATAAAATGGTAGATTTTTTAAAATTCTTTAATATGATTATTGATATTGTGATATTAATTAGATGTAAAGTTTGTAGCAATTAAATCACTAGAGCTTTGGTGAAATAGACGAGCTTTACTGCTTCTGAGAGTCAAGCTTTGGAAAAATAGAGGAGTTCAAGTCAGTGGTTTAGCCTACCGTCCCAGAAAACAAAAAAATTGCTCTTGAATTGATGTCTTTAATCTAGATTTCCACTAGTATTGGGCGAACCTCATGAGATTCATCTAACAAGTATTCCTGAGAATCATCTGGTGCTTTTATTTTGGGTTGAACTTGATTGGTCCAAACCAGAACTGCTATTATAACACTGTGGGGTCTTTCAGAGTATAATATGCAGTGGCCCCTGAAAGGAGCATAAACACAACAAATAGTCATACTCACCTCTCTTGTGTCCCATTGTGGCATCGGGTGTGGTGTGTCTCCTCAAACCTCTTCCAGCCTGATGAACAATGTCAGTGGCCCAAGGGACCACCAAGGGCCTGTGATCAGGTGCACCATTACCATGAAGCTCAAAAGTAGGACCCTCAGCTGTCCCCCGGGGTCGTTGATGTCATTCAGGTGGCTACAAGAGACCTGGAGAGGACAGTGATCTGCACTGTACACCACAACAGAGCCCAGGAGAGAGGTGAGTATAACTGTTATATTTGCACACCTTGGCTGGGATCTGTAGATACCCCTGAATATAATAGTGGTTGGACCAAGCCCAAAATGTTTGGAAAATTGGTATACTCTCTATATAAATAATAGACAGTAAGTACATAAAAATAATACATATTGTCACTCTGTATATATATATATATATATAGTAATAATATTGTTCCTGTAAACTTCACATTTTTCCAAAGCAGGATCATAAACAACGTTCCAAGTCCAGGATTGTCAGATGTTCATATTTCATCCACGATATAATGGACTCTTATTGTTTTTGTTTCCTCCTAAGCATTTGGCTCTTCTCTTTAAGATGAAGGCAAGTCTGTCTTTTGAGAGCACTGAATGTTCTCTTGGTGACAGATTGAGTTGATCTATGAACTTGATTACATTTTCCTGAAGCCGTTGTTCGCTGTCAGACTTGAGTCTTCTCCTGGAGATAAAATACACAGGGATTTACATGCCTCATGTATCATGACAAATATGATTACATTTCTCAAAGGAAAGGCTTCTGTGGTGCCGCCATTAGATGTCATTGTCGTTTTCCTTCATATTGTATCACAAATATTATATTGCTTTCAGATGAAAATGGAAAGAAGTGACGGACGATTTTATACCTTGCAATGTAAATCCAATTTAAAGGGGTTGTCTCATGAAGACTTACGTTTAAGCCGGTGCAGAGATCAGGTGATTGTCTTGGGTCTGGCTTCTCTTGACCCTCCAGTATTAACCCTTGATGGCTAGAGATAGGTCAACTTCATCAGATTTTTTTTTAGCACATATAAATAGGGTTCGCCTTCCGGTTCATTTTGGGCACAAACCCCAGAGCATAATAAGTGGAGGCTCCCCCCAAAAAATATACCCATCTGTCCCCGGTGCTCGTGTGTCTCCCACTATGGTCCAGTCCTGCTGCTCCTGGGACTTCTTCTGGCAGAAGTCCTTGCTGGATGTGACTGCTGAGGACTGGCCTGCAGTGGGAGACACCAGAGCACCAGGGACAAGTGAGTATGTCTTTTTTCGATTCTTCATCTTCTCAACCCTCCTTGCTGAAAATTGTATATCCTGGACAACTCCTTTCAGGCACAGGCCAAGTCAGAGATCTGCCTCATCATTCAGTTATGTATAGGTGGGGTGGGATAGTTTCACCCTGCAGGAGTTCAGTCTTTGCCTGTGATTGTCTATATAAAAAGCAAAAAACTTGAGAGTCTTCGGTAGTTGATACCTTTTTTAATGGCTAACTAATAATGATGACAGATTACAATGTTTCAAAGCTCTCGGCTTCTTCTTCAGGTATATCTAAAAACAATTTCTGAAGGCTGCATATTTATGTACAAAAGGACACATAGGAATAGAATTCTAGGAGGGAGGGTGGAAGAAGGTTATTGGTTATTGGTAGAGATGAGCGAACAGTGTTCTATCGAACTCATGTTCGATCGGATATTAGGCTGTTCGGCATGTTCGAATCGAATCGAACACCGCGTGGTAAAGTGCGCCATTACTCGATTCCCCTCCCACCTTCCCTGGCGCCTTTTTTGCTCCAATAACAGCGCTGGGTAGGTGGGACAGGAACTACGACACCGGTGACGTTGAAAAAAGTAGGCAAAACCCATTGGCTGCCGAAAACATGTGACCTCTAATTTAAAAGAACAGCGACGCCCAGCTTCGCGTCATTCTGAGCTTGCAATTCACCGAGGACGGAGGTTTCCGTCCAGCTAGCTAGGGCTTAGATTCTGGGTAGGCAGGGACAGGCTAGGATAGGAAGGAGAAGACAACCAACAGCTCTTGTAAGAGCTAAATTCCAGGGAGAAGCTTGTCAGTGTAACGTGGCACTGACGGGCTCAATCGCCGCAACCCAGCTTTCCCAGGATCCTGAATGGAATACACTGTCAGTGTATTCCCGTATACCCGATATATACCCCGATACCCGTTCCAACGGTGTGCCCCCCCACCTTCACCCCAGAAATACCCTGCAAGTCCCCTAGCAATAGAATTGGGGCTATATACACCCACAATTTTTACTACTGGTATACAGTGCCATTGTCTGACTGGGAATTCAAAGAATATATTGGGAATACAAATACCCTCATTTCTTGCTACTGCCATATAGTGCCAGTTTCTGACTGGTAATTCAAAGAATATATTGGGGTTACGTGCACCCACAATTTTTACTACTGGTATACAGTGCCATTGTCTGACTGGGAATTCAAAGAATATATTGGGAATACAAATACCCTCATTTCTTGCTACTGCCATATAGTGCCAGTGTCTGACTGGGAATTCAAAGAATATATTGGGGTTACGTGCACCCACAATTTTTACTACTGGTATACAGTGCCATTGTCTGACTGGGAATTCAAAGAGTATATTGGGAATACAAATACCCTCATTTCTTGCTACTGCCATATAGTGCCAGTTTCTGACTGGGAATTCAAAGAATATATTGGGGTTACGTGCACCCACAATTTTTACTACTGGTATACAGTGCCATTGTCTGACTGGGAATTCAAAGAGTATATTGGGAATACAAATACCCTCATTTCTTGCTACTGCCATATAGTGCCAGTTTCTGACTGGGAATTCAAAGAATATATTGGGGTTACGTGCACCCACAATTTTTACTACTGGTATACAGTGCCATTGTCTGACTGGGAATTCAAAGAATATATTGGGGTTATAAATACCCTCATTTCTTGCTACTGCCATATAGTGCCAGTTTCTGACTGGTAATTCAAAGAATATATTGGGGTTACGTGCACCCACAATTTTTACTACTGGTATACAGTGCCATTGTCTGACTGGGAATTCAAAGAATATATTGGGGTTATAAATACCCTCATTTCTTGCTACTGCCATATAGTGCCAGTTTCTGACTGGTAATTCAAAGAATATATTGGGGTTACGTGCACCCACAATTTTTACTACTGGTATACAGTGCCATTGTCTGACTGGGAATTCAAAGAGTATATTGGGAATACAAATACCCTCATTTCTTGCTACTGCCATATAGTGCCAGTTTCTGACTGGGAATTCAAAGAATATATTGGGGTTACGTGCACCCACAATTTTTACTACTGGTATACAGTGCCATTGTCTGACTGGGAATTCAAAGAATATATTGGGGTTATAAATACCCTCATTTCTTGCTACTGCCATATAGTGCCAGTTTCTGACTGGTAATTCAAAGAATATATTGGGGTTACGTGCACCCACAATTTTTACTACTGGTATACAGTGCCATTGTCTGACTGGGAATTCAAAGAGTATATTGGGAATACAAATACCCTCATTTCTTGCTACTGCCATATAGTGCCAGTTTCTGACTGGGAATTCAAAGAATATATTGGGGTTACGTGCACCCACAATTTTTACTACTGGTATACAGTGCCATTGTCTGACTGGGAATTCAAAGAGTATATTGGGAATACAAATACCCTCATTTCTTGCTACTGCCATATAGTGCCAGTTTCTGACTGGGAATTCAAAGAATATATTGGGGTTACGTGCACCCACAATTTTTACTACTGGTATACAGTGCCATTGTCTGACTGGGAATTCAAAGAATATATTGGGGTTATAAATACCCTCATTTCTTGCTACTGCCATATAGTGCCAGTTTCTGACTGGTAATTCAAAGAATATATTGGGGTTACGTGCACCCACAATTTTTACTACTGGTATACAGTGCCATTGTCTGACTGGGAATTCAAAGAATATATTGGGGTTATAAATACCCTCATTTCTTGCTACTGCCATATAGTGCCAGTTTCTGACTGGTAATTCAAAGAATATATTGGGGTTACGTGCACCCACAATTTTTACTACTGGTATACAGTGCCATTGTCTGACTGGGAATTCAAAGAGTATATTGGGAATACAAATACCCTCATTTCTTGCTACTGCCATATAGTGCCAGTTTCTGACTGGGAATTCAAAGAATATATTGGGGTTACGTGCACCCACAATTTTTACTACTGGTATACAGTGCCATTGTCTGACTGGGAATTCAAAGAATATATTGGGGTTATAAATACCCTCATTTCTTGCTACTGCCATATAGTGCCAGTTTCTGACTGGTAATTCAAAGAATATATTGGGGTTACCTGCACCCACAATTTTTACTACTGGTATACAGTGCCATTGTCTGACTGGGAATTCAAAGAGTATATTGGGAATACAAATACCCTCATTTCTTGCTACTGCCATATAGTGCCAGTTTCTGACTGGGAATTCAAAGAATATATTGGGGTTACGTGCACCCACAATTTTTACTACTGGTATACAGTGCCATTGTCTGACTGGGAATTCAAAGAATATATTGGGGTTATAAATACCCTCATTTCTTGCTACTGCCATATAGTGCCAGTTTCTGACTGGGAATTCAAAGAATATATTGGGGTTACGTGCACCCACAATTTTTACTACTGGTATACAGTGCCATTGTCTGACTGGGAATTCAAAGAATATATTGGGGTTATAAATACCCTCATTTCTTGCTACTGCCATATAGTGCCAGTTTCTGACTGGTAATTCAAAGAATATATTGGGGTTACGTGCACCCACAATTTTTACTACTGGTATACAGTGCCATTGTCTGACTGGGAATTCAAAGAATATATTGGGGTTATAAATACCCTCATTTCTTGCTACTGCCATATAGTGCCAGTTTCTGACTGGGAATTCAAAGAATATATTGGGGTTACGTGCACCCACAATTTTTACTACTGGTATACAGTGCCATTGTCTGACTGGGAATTCAAAGAGTATATTGGGAATACAAATACCCTCATTTCTTGCTACTGCCATATAGTGCCAGTTTCTGACTGGTAATTCAAAGAATATATTGGGGTTACGTGCACCCACAATTTTTACTACTGGTATACAGTGCCAATTTCTAACTAGGAATTCAAAATGCGCAAGGCTCCCGGAAAGGGACGTGGACGAGGCCGTGGGCGAGGTCGGGGGAATGGTTCTGGGGAGCAAGGTAGCAGTGAAGCCACAGGGCGTCCCGTGCCTACTCCTGTGGGGCAGCAAGCATTGCGCCACTCCACAGTGCCAGGGTTGCTTGCCACATTAACTAAACTGCAGGGTACAAACCTTAGTAGGCCCGAGAACCAGGAACAGGTCTTGCAATGGCTGTCAGAGAACGCTTACAGCACATTGTCCAGCAGCCAGTCAGACTCTGCCTCCTCTCCTCCTATTACCCAACAGTCTTGTCTTCCTTCCTCCCAAAATTCCGAAGCTTTACAGAACAATAACCCAAACTGTCCCTGCTCCCCAGAGCTGTTCTCCGCTCCTTTCATTGTCCCTCAACCTGCCTCTCCACGTCACGATTCCACGAACCTAACAGAGGAGCATCTGTATCCAGATGCTCAAACACTAGAGTCTCCTCCATCTCCGTTCGATTTGGTGGTGGATGACCAGCAACCCACCCTCATCGACGATGATGTGACGCAGTTGCCGTCAGGGCATCCAGTTGACCGGCGCATTGTGCGGGAGGAGGAGATGAGACAGGAGTTGGAAGAGGAAGTGGTGGATGATGAGGACACTGACCCGACCTGGACAGGGGGGATGTCAAGCGGGGAAAGTAGTGTGGATGTTGAGGCAGGTGCAGCACCAAAAAGGGTAGCTAGAGGCAGAGGCAGAGGTCAGCAGCTTAGGCGAAGCCAGGCCACACCCGGAATCTCCCAAGATGTTCCAGTTCGTACCCAGCCCCGAAAAACTCCCACCTCGAGGGCACGTTTCTCGAAGGTGTGGAGTTTTTTCAAGGAATGCGCCGAGGACAGATATAGTGTTGTCTGCACAATTTGCCTCTCGAAATTGATTAGGGGCTCTGAGAAGAGCAACCTGTCCACCACTTCAATGCGCCGTCATTTGGAATCCAAGCACTGGAATCAGTGGCAGGCAGCAACGGCAGGACAAAGGCCGCCTGCCGTTCACGCCACTGCCACTGCCTCTGCCTCTGCCTCTGCCACTGCCACTGCTGACTGTGCTGGCGATGCACTCCAGAGGACGAGCCAGGACACCACTTCATCTGCCTCCGCCACTTTGTTGACTTCTACCTCATCCTCCCCTGGTCCTGTCTTATCTCCTTCTCCTGCACCATCAAAGGCACCATCAGGCGTTTCTTTACAACAACCCACCATCTCTCAGACATTGGAGCGGCGGCAGAAATACACTGCTAACCACCCACACGCGCAAGCCTTGAACGCCAACATCGCTAAACTGCTGGCCCAGGAGATGTTGGCGTTCCGGCTTGTTGAAACTCCCGCCTTCCTGGACCTGATGGCAACTGCGGCACCTCGCTATGCCGTCCCTAGCCGTCACTACTTCTCCCGGTGTGCCGTCCCCGCCTTGCACCAGCACGTGTCACTCAACATCAGGCGGGCCCTTAGTTCCGCGCTTTGCACAAAGGTCCACTTGACCACCGACGCGTGGACAAGTGCATGCGGACAGGGACGCTACATTTCACTGACGGCACACTGGGTGAATGTAGTTGAGGCTGGGACTGCTTCCCAAACTGGCCCGGTGTACCTCGTCTCCCCGCCTAACATTCCTGGCAGGGACACGAGAAGAACACCCCCCTCCTCCTCCTCCTCTACCGCCTCCTCCTCCGCCACCGCCTCCTCCTCCGCCACCGCCTCCTCCTCCGCTGTTAGATTGACCCCAGCTACGAGTTGGAAACGTTGCAGCACTGGCGTTGGTAGACGTCAGCAGGCTGTGCTGAAGCTGATCAGCTTGGGGGACAGACAGCACACTGCCTCCGAGGTGAGGGATGCCCTCCTCGATGAGACGGCAATATGGTTTGAGCCGCTGCACCTGGGCCCAGGCATGGTCGTTTGTGATAACGGCCGGAACCTGGTAGCAGCTCTGGAGCTTGCCGGACTCCAACATGTTCCATGCCTGGCCCACGTCTTCAACCTAGTGGTGCAACGTTTCCTAAAGAGCTACCCCAATGTTCCAGAGCTACTGGTGAAAGTGCGGCGCATGTGCGCCCACTTTCGCAAGTCGACAGTAGCCGCTGCTAGCTTAAAATCTCTCCAGCAACGCCTGCATGTGCCACAACACCGGCTTTTGTGCGACGTCCCCACACGCTGGAACTCAACGTTTCAGATGTTGAATAGAGTGGTTGAGCAGCAGAGACCTTTGATGGAATACCAGCTACAAAACCCTAGGGTGCCACAAAGTCAGCTGCCTCAGTTTCACATCCATGAGTGGCCATGGATGAGAGACCTTTGTGACATCCTACGGGTCTTTGAGGAGTCCACAAGGAGGGTGAGCTCTGAGGATGCGATGGTGAGCCTTACAATCCCGCTCTTGTGTGTTCTGAGAGAATCCCTGATTGACATCAGGGATAACTCAGATCACACAGAGGAGTTAGGGATAGCATCCGATCCGTCACAGCTGGAGAGTAGGTCCACACATCTGTCCGCTTCACTGCGTTTAATGGAGGAGGAGGAGGAGGAGGAGGAGGAGGAAGAAGAGTTGTCCGATGATGTGATGGTGATACAGGAGGCTTCCGGGCAACTTCGAATCGTCCCATTGTTGCAGCGCGGATGGGTAGACATGGAGGATGAGGAGGAAATGGAGATTGAACTTTCCGGTGGGGCCAGAGGAGTCATGCCAACTAACACTGTGGCAGACATGGCTGAGTTCATGTTGGGGTGCTTTACAACCGACAAGCGTATTGTCAAAATCATGGAGGACAACCAGTACTGGATCTTTGCTATCCTTGACCCCCGGTATAAAAACAACATCTCGTCTTTTATTCCGGTAGAGGGGAGGGCCAATCGCATCAATGCTTGCCACAGGCAATTGGTGCAGAATATGATGGAGATGTTTCCAGCATGTGACGTTGGCGGCAGGGAGGGCAGTTCCTCCAGTAGGCAACCAAGTTCTCACCGGTCCACACAAACGAGGGGCACACTGTCTAAGGTCTGGGACACCTTGATGGCACCCCCTCGCCAAAGTGCCGCCACGGAGGGTCCTAGTGTCACCAGGCGTGAGAAGTATAGGCGCATGTTGCGGGAATACCTTTCCGACCACAGCCCTGTCCTCTCCGACCCCTCTGCGCCCTACACGTATTGGGTGTCGAAGTTGGACCTGTGGCTTGAACTTGCCCTATATGCCTTGGAGGTGCTGTCCTGTCCTGCCGCCAGCGTCCTATCTGAGAGGGTGTTCAGTGCAGCCGGTGGCATCATCACTGACAAGCGCACCCGTCTGTCAGCTGAGAGTGCCGACCGGCTCACTTTGATAAAAATGAACCACCACTGGGTAGAGCCGTCATTTTTGTGCCCACCTGTGTAAAGCACCCCAACATGAAACTCCATGTCTGTACTCAACCTCTCCAATTCCTCCGCATCCTCATACTCATCCACCATAAGCGTTGCACAATTCTGCTAATACTAGGCTCCCTCCACCCTGATTTCCCCCAACTCTGCTGGTTAGAGGCTCCCTCCACCCTGATTTCCACCAACTCTGCTGGTTAGAGGCTCCCTCCACCATGAATTTGCCCAAACTGGGCTGTTTAGAGGCTCCCTCCACCATGAATTGGTCCAAACTGGGGTTTTTAGAGGCTCCCTCCACCATGAATTGGTCCAAACTGGGCTGGTTAGAGGCTCCCTCCACCATGAATTTCCCAAAACTTGGCTGTTTAGAGGCTCCCTCCACCATGAATTTGCCCAAACTGGGCTGTTTAGAGGCTCCCTCCACCATGAATTGGTCCAAACTGGGCTGGTTAGAGGCTCCCTCCACCATGAATTTCCCAAAACTTGGCTGTTTAGAGGCTCCCTCCACCATTAATTGGTCCAAACTGGGCTGGTTAGAGGCTCCCTCCACCATGAATTTGCCCAAACTGGGGTGGTTAGAGGCTCCCTCCACCATTAATTGGTCCAAACTGGGCTGGTTAGAGGCTCCCTCCACCATGAATTTCCCAAAACTTGGCTGTTTAGAGGCTCCCTCCACCATTAATTGGTCCAAACTGGGCTGGTTAGAGGCTCCCTCCACCATGAATTTGCCCAAACTGGGCTGTTTAGAGGCTCCCTCCACCATGAATTTGCCCAAACTGGGCTGTTTAGAGGCTCCCTCCACCATGAATTGGTCCAAACTGGGCTGGTTAGAGGCTCCCTCCACCATGAATTTCCCAAAACTTGGCTGTTTAGAGGCTCCCTCCACCATTAATTGGTCCAAACTGGGCTGGTTAGAGGCTCCCTCCACCATGAATTTGCCCAAACTGGGGTGGTTAGAGGCTCCCTCCACCATTAATTGGTCCAAACTGGGCTGGTTAGAGGCTCCCTCCACAATTAATTGGTCCAAACTGGGCTAATTAGAGGCTCCCTCCACCATGAATTGGTCCAAACTGGGTTTTTTAGAGGCTCCCTCCACCATGAATTTCCCAAAACTTGGCTGTTTAGAGGCTCCCTCCACCATGAATTGGTCCAAACTGGGCTGGTTAGAGGCTCCCTCCACCATGAATTTCCCAAAACTTGGCTGTTTAGAGGCTCCCTCCACCATTAATTGGTCCAAACTGGGCTGGTTAGAGGCTCCCTCCACCATGAATTTGCCCAAACTGGGCTGTTTAGAGGCTCCCTCCACCATGAATTGGTCCAAACTGGGGTGGTTAGAGGCTCCCTCCACCATGAATTGGTCCAAACTGGGCTGGTTAGAGGCTCCCTCCACCATGAATTTCCCAAAACTTGGCTGTTTAGAGGCTCCCTCCACCATTAATTGGTCCAAACTGGGCTGGTTAGAGGCTCCCTCCACCATGAATTTCCCAAAACTTGGCTGTTTAGAGGCTCCCTCCACCATTAATTGGTCCAAACTGGGCTGGTTAGAGGCTCCCTCCACCATGAATTTGCCCAAACTGGGCTGTTTAGAGGCTCCCTCCACCATGAATTTGCCCAAACTGGGCTGTTTAGAGGCTCCCTCCACCATGAATTGGTCCAAACTGGGCTGGTTAGAGGCTCCCTCCACCATGAATTTCCCAAAACTTGGCTGTTTAGAGGCTCCCTCCACCATTAATTGGTCCAAACTGGGCTGGTTAGAGGCTCCCTCCACCATGAATTTGCCCAAACTGGGCTGTTTAGAGGCTCCCTCCACCATGAATTTGCCCAAACTGGGCTGTTTAGAGGCTCCCTCCACCATGAATTGGTCCAAACTGGGCTGGTTAGAGGCTCCCTCCACCATGAATTTCCCAAAACTTGGCTGTTTAGAGGCTCCCTCCACCATTAATTGGTCCAAACTGGGCTGGTTAGAGGCTCCCTCCACCATGAATTTGCCCAAACTGGGCTGTTTAGAGGCTCCCTCCACCATGAATTTGCCCAAACTGGGCTGTTTAGAGGCTCCCTCCACCATGAATTGGTCCAAACTGGGTTTTTTAGAGGCTCCCTCCACCATGAATTTGCCCAAACTGGGCTGTTTAGAGGCTCCCTCCACCATGAAGTGGTCCAAACTGGGCTGGTTAGAGGCTCCCTCCACCATGAATTGGTCCAAACTGGGCTGGTTAGAGGCTCCCTCCACCATGAATTTCCCAAAACTTGGCTGTTTAGAGGCTCCCTCCACCATTAATTGGTCCAAACTGGGCTGGTTAGAGGCTCCCTCCACCATGAATTGGTCCAAACTGGGGTTTTTAGAGTCTCCCTCCACCATGAATTGGTCCAAACTGGGGTTTTTAGAGTCTCCCTCCACCATGAATTGGTCCAAACTGGGGTTTTTAGAGGCTCCCTCCACCATGAATTTGCCCAAACTCTGCTGGTTAGAGGCTCAATCCACCCTGATTTTCAAAACAAATGTTGGTGCCAACCTCAACTTACTACAAGGGCCAAATTCACTGCTGGTGACAAGCTCTCCTCACTGCAAGTGCCAAATACACATGTTTCAAGGTGTTTTCCTACTGTCAGAGAGGTGGTATTGAGTGTGTAAAGTGTGTAGTTGTTAGGCTGTGATGTTGGGGTAATAGAGGGTCTTTGGTGTGTTAGATGCCCCCAGACATGCTTCCCCTGCTGTCCCAGTGTCATTCCAGAGGTGTTGGCATCATTTCCTGGGGTGTCATAGTGGACTTGGTGACCCTCCAGACACGGATTTGGGTTTCCCCCTTAACGAGTATCTGTTCCCCATAGACTATAATGGGGTTCGAAACCCGTTCGAACACACGAACATTGAGCGGCTGTTCGAATCGAATTTCGAACCTCGAACATTTTAGTGTTCGCTCATCTCTAGTTATTGGTACATACAAATAAACAATTCATCAGTTTGCAATGTTCTTATCAGTTCAGAGTGTGTCTCTTATGGCTCAGTTCAGTGATTTCTGTAGGATGCCATGAACCCATGCCATGTGATTGTCTAGTACTTGTCTTCCTTTCCTTTCATTACTGATCTCCTGATTCTGTCTGCTGTTTCTCCTGGTTTAGCTCCCTTGGCTTCTGACTTGGAGTTCTTGGAGTTGGCATTAACTTCTGGCTTGGACTACAACTTTGCTCTGATGATTGTTCTTGGCTTCTATCTACTGTCTTGGTACAATCTTGGCTAGATTGTTACTCCCTTGGTCCTCCAGTTAGGTAACAGGTATCGTTCTTTATTTTGTTAGTGCACCTGCTGTCTGATACTCCTTGTTTTTGTGACCTGGGTCAGGGGCAGCAAAATCCCTGGTGTGAACCTTAGGGGAGCCTTAGATTCCACACTCCAAAAATGTGTTGGGAAACCAGTAACAGTTTACTAGCAGAATTCTGACCAAATTTGTTCCAAGGGAATACTTCTCCTAGGAGTTGCAAGCAGCAACTCCTTACATTTCCTATACGTGGCCTATGCTCTGGGTTTCTAGCAGGTGGGAGTAGCTCAGTGGTTGCTAGAAACTTTATATCCAGCAGGTAACTTCCTGATAAGTTGAGCACTAGTTTTAAAAGATGGCTTTTCAGTTTCTCGCTGAGCACCTTTAGCTCTACAGATTAGGTAGAGGCAGTTATGGTTAACAGGCAGTCCTATGTCAACGGACCCAAGTTCATAGTATCAAGATAGAATCCCGTGGCACTAATTCACCAAAAAATATGCAGATTGTGCCTAAGTCGCAATAAGTGCTAGCACCATTTGTGGCTGTTTACAGCAGGTGACTACTATATAATGCATATGGAAACATCTTCGCTCCAAAACATTCTGATCATTAAGGGTATGTAGCCAATGACTGTTGGACCAATGTCTTAATTTCATGGGGTCTCCATATACATTCTCAAAAGGGAGAAAGGGAATAAGCTACTGGCCCTTATTGAGATTATTGCCCTTCACAACATGAGGATCAGACATGTTGAATTCCCCTTTTGTCCCTCACATATGCAGTTTGGAAAGAGTAGGGGAGACCCCCATGGTGACCCAGTTCTGCCCAAATCACCATATTCTACAGACATTCATCCAGTGGTGTAACTAGGAATGGCGGGCCCCATGACGACCTTTTGACTTGCCTCCCCCCCCCCTGACCGGCACCGACGCCGAAGACCTCAACCGACCCCCTCCTACGCATTTCTGCGCATTCTATTATCCCCCATAGTGGCCCCTGCACACAGTATTATATCCCTTAGTGGCCCCTGCACACAGTATTATCCCCCATAGTGGCCCCTGCACACAATATTATGTTCCATAGTGGCCCCTGCACACAGTATTATCCCCAATAGTGGCCCCTACACACAGTATTTTCCCCCATAGTTGCCCCTGCACACAGTATTATGTCCCATAGTGACCCCTGCACACAATATTATGTTCCATAGTGGCCCCTGCACACAGTATTATCCCCAATAGTGGCCCCTACACACAGTATTTTCCCCCATAGTTGCCCCTGCACACAGTATTATGTCCCATAGTGACCCCTGCACACAGTATTATCTCCCATAGTTGCCCCTGCACACAGTATTATGCCCCATAGTGACCCCTGCACACAGTATTATGTCCCATAGTTACCCCTGCACACAGTATTATCTCCCATAGTTGCCCCTGCACACAGTATTATGCCCCATAGCGACCCCTGCACACAGTATTATGCACCATAGTGACCCCTGCATACAGTATTATGTCCCATAGTGGCCCCTGCACACACAGTATTATGCCCCATAGTGGCCCCTGCACACAATATTATGTTCCATAGTGGCCCCTGCACACAGTATTATCCCCAATAGTGGCCCCTACACACAGTATTTTCCCCCATAGTGGCCCCTACACACAGTATTATGTCCCATAGTGGCCCCTGCACACAGTATTATCCCCAATAGTGGCCCCTACACACAGTATTTTCCCCCATAGTGGCCCCTACACACAGTATTATGTTCCATAGTGGCCCCTGCACACAGTATTATCCCCAATAGTGGCCCCTACACACAGTATTTTCCCCCATAGTGGCCCCTACACACAGTATTATGTCCCATAGTGGCCCCTGCACACAGTATTATGTCCCATAGTGGCCCCTGCACACAGTATTATCTCCCATAGTGGCCCCTGCACACAATATTATGTCCCACTGTGGACACCCATAAACAATTATTATACTCTGGGGTCTTTTCAGACCCCAGATTATAATAATCGGAGACCTGGGGGAATAAAAACATAAAAATCTACTGTTACTTACCTGTCCTCCGGCTCCTACGCGGTCTTCTCCGCTGCCTTCTCCGCCGGTGTCCTTGTTCAATGACGTCGGACGTCACATGACCCGGGACGCAGGCCGGGTTCATGTGACGTCAGAGACGTCAGAAAGGACGTCAGGAAGGAGGCCTGGCAGGATCGTGGAGAGGTAACACGTTTTTATTAGAGATGAGCGAACAGTGATCTATCGAACTCATGTTCGATCGGATATTAGGCTGTTCGGCATGTTCGAATCGAATCGAACACCGCGTGGTAAAGTGCGCCATTACTCGATTCCCCTCCCACCTTCCCTGGCGCCTTTTTTGCTCCAATAACAGCGCAGGGTAGGTGGGACAGGAACTACGACACCGGTGACGTTGAAAAAAGTAGGCAAAACCCATTGGCTGCCGAAAACATGTGACCTCTAATTTAAAAGAACAGCGCCGCCCAGGTTCGCGTCATTCTGAGCTTGCAATTCACCGAGGACGGAGGTTTCCGTCCAGCTAGCTAGGGCTTAGATTCTGGGTAGGCAGGGACAGGCTAGGATAGGAAGGAGAAGACAACCAACAGCTCTTGTAAGAGCTAAATTCCAGGGAGAAGCTTGTCAGTGTAACGTGGCACTGACGGGCTCAATCGCCGCAACCCAGCTTTCCCAGGATCCTGAATGGAATACACTGTCAGTGTATTCCCGTATACCCGATATATACCCCGATACCCGTTCCAACGGTGTGCCCCCCCACCTTCACCCCAGAAATACCCTGCAAGTCCCCTAGCAATAGAATTGGGGCTATATACACCCACAATTTTTACTACTGGTATACAGTGCCATTGTCTGACTGGGAATTCAAAGAATATATTGGGAATACAAATACCCTCATTTCTTGCTACTGCCATATAGTGCCAGTGTCTGACTGGGAATTCAAAGAATATATTGGGGTTACGTGCACCCACAATTTTTACTACTGGTATACAGTGCCATTGTCTGACTGGGAATTCAAAGAATATATTGGGGTTATAAATACCCTCATTTCTTGCTACTGCCATATAGTGCCAGTTTCTGACTGGTAATTCAAAGAATATATTGGGGTTACGTGCACCCACAATTTTTACTACTGGTATACAGTGCCATTGTTTGACTGGGAATTCAAAGAGTATATTGGGAATACAAATACCCTCATTTCTTGCTACTGCCATATAGTGCCAGTTTCTGACTGGGAATTCAAAGAATATATTGGGGTTACGTGCACCCACAATTTTTACTACTGGTATACAGTGCCATTGTCTGACTGGGAATTCAAAGAATATATGGGGGTTATAAATACCCTCATTTCTTGCTACTGCCATATAGTGCCAGTTTCTGACTGGTAATTCAAAGAATATATTGGGGTTACGTGCACCCACAATTTTTACTACTGGTATACAGTGCCATTGTCTGACTGGGAATTCAAAGAGTATATTGGGAATACAAATACCCTCATTTCTTGCTACTGCCATATAGTGCCAGTTTCTGACTGGTAATTCAAAGAATATATTGGGGTTACGTGCACCCACAATTTTTACTACTGGTATACAGTGCCATTGTCTGACTGGGAATTCAAAGAATATATGGGGGTTATAAATACCCTCATTTCTTGCTACTGCCATATAGTGCCAGTTTCTGACTGGTAATTCAAAGAATATATTGGGGTTACGTGCACCCACAATTTTTACTACTGGTATACAGTGCCATTGTCTGACTGGGAATTCAAAGAGTATATTGGGAATACAAATACCCTCATTTCTTGCTACTGCCATATAGTGCCAGTGTCTGACTGGGAATTCAAAGAATATATTGGGGTTACGTGCACCCACAATTTTTACTACTGGTATACAGTGCCATTGTCTGACTGGGAATTCAAAGAATATATTGGGAATACAAATACCCTCATTTCTTGCTACTGCCATATAGTGCCAGTGTCTGACTGGGAATTCAAAGAATATATTGGGGTTACGTGCACCCACAATTTTTACTACTGGTATACAGTGCCATTGTCTGACTGGGAATTCAAAGAATATATTGGGAATACAAATACCCTCATTTCTTGCTACTGCCATATAGTGCCAGTGTCTGACTGGTAATTCAAAGAATATATTGGGGTTACGTGCACCCACAATTTTTACTACTGGTATACAGTGCCATTGTCTGACTGGGAATTCAAAGAATATATTGGGAATACAAATACCCTCATTTCTTGCTACTGCCATATAGTGCCAGTGTCTGACTGGGAATTCAAAGAATATATTGGGGTTACGTGCACCCACAATTTTTACTACTGGTATACAGTGCCATTGTCTGACTGGGAATTCAAAGAATATATTGGGGTTATAAATACCCTCATTTCTTGCTACTGCCATATAGTGCCAGTTTCTGACTGGTAATTCAAAGAATATATTGGGGTTACGTGCACCCACAATTTTTACTACTGGTATACAGTGCCATTGTCTGACTGGGAATTCAAAGAGTATATTGGGAATACAAATACCCTCATTTCTTGCTACTGCCATATAGTGCCAGTTTCTGACTGGTAATTCAAAGAATATATTGGGGTTACGTGCACCCACAATTTTTACTACTGGTATACAGTGCCATTGTCTGACTGGGAATTCAAAGAGTATATTGGGAATACAAATACCCTCATTTCTTGCTACTGCCATATAGTGCCAGTTTCTGACTGGGAATTCAAAGAATATATTGGGGTTACGTGCACCCACAATTTTTACTACTGGTATACAGTGCCATTGTCTGACTGGGAATTCAAAGAATATATTGGGGTTATAAATACCCTCATTTCTTGCTACTGCCATATAGTGCCAGTTTCTGACTGGTAATTCAAAGAATATATTGGGGTTACGTGCACCCACAATTTTTACTACTGGTATACAGTGCCATTGTCTGACTGGGAATTCAAAGAGTATATTGGGAATACAAATACCCTCATTTCTTGCTACTGCCATATAGTGCCAGTTTCTGACTGGGAATTCAAAGAATATATTGGGGTTACGTGCACCCACAATTTTTACTACTGGTATACAGTGCCATTGTCTGACTGGGAATTCAAAGAATATATTGGGGTTATAAATACCCTCATTTCTTGCTACTGCCATATAGTACCAGTGTCTGACTGGGAATTCAAAGAATATATTGGGGTTACGTGCACCCACAATTTTTACTACTGGTATACAGTGCCATTGTCTGACTGGGAATTCAAAGAGTATATTGGGAATACAAATACCCTCATTTCTTGCTACTGCCATATAGTGCCAGTGTCTGACTGGGAATTCAAAGAATATATTGGGGTTACGTGCACCCACAATTTTTACTACTGGTATACAGTGCCAATTTCTAACTAGGAATTCAAAATGCACAAGGCTCCCGGAAAGGGACGTGGACGAGGCCGTGGGCGAGGTCGGGGGAATGGTTCTGGGGAGCAAGGTAGCAGTGAAGCCACAGGGCGTCCCGTGCCTACTCCTGTGGGGCAGCAAGCATTGCGCCACTCCACAGTGCCAGGGTTGCTTGCCACATTAACTAAACTGCAGGGTACAAACCTTAGTAGGCCCGAGAACCAGGAACAGGTCTTGCAATGGCTGTCAGAGAACGCTTACAGCACATTGTCCAGCAGCCAGTCAGACTCTGCCTCCTCTCCTCCTATTACCCAACAGTCTTGTCTTCCTTCCTCCCAAAATTCCGAAGCTTTACAGAACAATAACCCAAACTGTCCCTGCTCCCCAGAGCTGTTCTCCGCTCCTTTCATTGTCCCTCAACCTGCCTCTCCACGTCACGATTCCACGAACCTAACAGAGGAGCATCTGTGTCCAGATGCTCAAACACTAGAGTCTCCTCCATCTCCGTTCGATTTGGTGGTGGATGACCAGCAACCCACCCTCATCGACGATGATGTGACGCAGTTGCCGTCAGGGCATCCAGTTGACCGGCGCATTGTGCGGGAGGAGGAGATGAGACAGGAGTTGGAAGAGGAAGTGGTGGATGATGAGGACACTGACCCGACCTGGACAGGGGGGATGTCAAGCGGGGAAAGTAGTGTGGATGTTGAGGCAGGTGCAGCACCAAAAAGGGTAGCTAGAGGCAGAGGCAGAGGTCAGCAGCTTAGGCGAAGCCAGGCCACACCCGGAATCTCCCAAGATGTTCCAGTTCGTACCCAGCCCCGAAAAACTCCCACCTCGAGGGCACGTTTCTCGAAGGTGTGGAGTTTTTTCAAGGAATGCGCCGAGGACAGATATAGTGTTGTCTGCACAATTTGCCTCTCGAAATTGATTAGGGGCTCTGAGAAGAGCAACCTGTCCACCACTTCAATGCGCCGTCATTTGGAATCCAAGCACTGGAATCAGTGGCAGGCAGCAACGGCAGGACAAAGGCCGCCTGCCGTTCACGCCACTGCCACTGCCTCTGCCACTGCCTCTGCCTCTGCCACTGCCACTGCTGACTGTGCTGGCGATGCACTCCAGAGGACGAGCCAGGACACCACTTCATCTGCCTCCGCCACTTTGTTGACTTCTACCTCATCCTCCCCTGGTCCTGTCTTATCTCTTTCTCCTGCACCATCAAAGGCACCATCAGGCGTTTCTTTACAACAACCCACCATCTCTCAGACATTGGAGCGGCGGCAGAAATACACTGCTAACCACCCACACGCGCAAGCCTTGAACGCCAACATCGCTAAACTGCTGGCCCAGGAGATGTTGGCGTTCCGGCTTGTTGAAACTCCCGCCTTCCTGGACCTGATGGCAACTGCGGCACCTCGCTATGCCGTCCCTAGCCGTCACTACTTCTCCCGGTGTGCCGTCCCCGCCTTGCACCAGCACGTGTCACTCAACATCAGGCGGGCCCTTAGTTCCGCGCTTTGCACAAAGGTCCACTTGACCACCGACGCGTGGACAAGTGCATGCGGACAGGGACGCTACATTTCACTGACGGCACACTGGGTGAATGTAGTTGAGGCTGGGACTGCTTCCCAAACTGGCCCGGTGTACCTCGTCTCCCCGCCTAACATTCCTGGCAGGGACACGAGAAGAACACCCCCCTCCTCCTCCTCCTCTACCGCCTCCTCCTCCGCCACCGCCTCCTCCTCCGCTGTTAGATTGACCCCAGCTACGAGTTGGAAACGTTGCAGCACTGGCGTTGGTAGACGTCAGCAGGCTGTGCTGAAGCTGATCAGCTTGGGGGACAGACAGCACACTGCCTCCGAGGTGAGGGATGCCCTCCTCGATGAGACGGCAATATGGTTTGAGCCGCTGCACCTGGGCCCAGGCATGGTCGTTTGTGATAACGGCCGGAACCTGGTAGCAGCTCTGGAGCTTGCCGGACTCCAACATGTTCCTTGCCTGGCCCACGTCTTCAACCTAGTGGTGCAACGTTTCCTAAAGAGCTACCCCAATGTTCCAGAGCTACTGGTGAAAGTGCGGCGCATGTGCGCCCACTTTCGCAAGTCGACAGTAGCCGCTGCTAGCTTAAAATCTCTCCAGCAACGCCTGCATGTGCCACAACACCGGCTTTTGTGCGACGTCCCCACACGCTGGAACTCAACGTTTCAGATGTTGAATAGAGTGGTTGAGCAGCAGAGACCTTTGATGGAATACCAGCTACAAAACCCTAGGGTGCCACAAAGTCAGCTGCCTCAGTTTCACATCCATGAGTGGCCATGGATGAGAGACCTTTGTGACATCCTACGGGTCTTTGAGGAGTCCACAAGGAGGGTGAGCTCTGAGGATGCGATGGTGAGCCTTACAATCCCGCTCTTGTGTGTTCTGAGAGAATCCCTGATTGACATCAGGGATAACTCAGATCACACAGAGGAGTTAGGGATAGCATCCGATCCGTCACAGCTGGAGAGTAGGTCCACACATCTGTCCGCTTCACTGCGTTTAATGGAGGAGGAGGAGGAGGAGGAGGAGGAGGAGGAAGAAGAGTTGTCCGATGATGTGATGGTGATACAGGAGGCTTCCGGGCAACTTCGAATCGTCCCATTGTTGCAGCGCGGATGGGTAGACATGGAGGATGAGGAGGAAATGGAGATTGAACTTTCCGGTGGGGCCAGAGGAGTCATGCCAACTAACACTGTGGCAGACATGGCTGAGTTCATGTTGGGGTGCTTTACAACCGACAAGCGTATTGTCAAAATCATGGAGGACAACCAGTACTGGATCTTTGCTATCCTTGACCCCCGGTATAAAAACAACATCTCGTCTTTTATTCCGGTAGAGGGGAGGGCCAATCGCATCAATGCTTGCCACAGGCAATTGGTGCAGAATATGATGGAGATGTTTCCAGCATGTGACGTTGGCGGCAGGGAGGGCAGTTCCTCCAGTAGGCAACCAAGTTCTCACCGGTCCACACAAACGAGGGGCACACTGTCTAAGGTCTGGGACACCTTGATGGCACCCCCTCGCCAAAGTGCCGCCACGGAGGGTCCTAGTGTCACCAGGCGTGAGAAGTATAGGCGCATGTTGCGGGAATACCTTTCCGACCACAGCCCTGTCCTCTCCGACCCCTCTGCGCCCTACACGTATTGGGTGTCGAAGTTGGACCTGTGGCTTGAACTTGCCCTATATGCCTTGGAGGTGCTGTCCTGTCCTGCCGCCAGCATCCTATCTGAGAGGGTGTTCAGTGCAGCCGGTGGCATCATCACTGACAAGCGCACCCGTCTGTCAGCTGAGAGTGCCGACCGGCTCACTTTGATAAAAATGAACCACCACTGGATAGAGCCTTCATTTTTGTGCCCACCTGTGTAAAGCACCCCAACATGAAACTCCATGTCTGTACTCAACCTCTCCAATTCCTCCGCATCCTCATACTCATCCACCATAAGCGTTGCACAATTCTGCTAATACTAGGCTCCCTCCAACATGATTTCCCCCAACTCTGCTGGTTAGAGGCTCCCTCCACCCTGATTTCCACCAACTCTGCTGGTTAGAGGCTCCCTCCACCCTGCTTTCCCACAACTCTGCTGGTTAGAGGCTCCTTCCACCATGAATTTGCCCAAACTGGGCTGTTTAGAGGCTCCCTCCACCATGAATTGGTCCAAACTGGGCTGGTTAGAGGCTCCCTCCACCATTAATTGGTCCAAACTGGGCTGGTTAGAGGCTCCCTCCACCATGAATTTGCCCAAACTGGGCTGTTTAGAGGCTCCCTCCACCATGAATTTGCCCAAACTGGGCTGTTTAGAGGCTCCCTCCACCATGAATTGGTCCAAACTGGGTTTTTTAGAGGCTCCCTCCACCATGAATTGGTCCAAACTGGGCTGGTTAGAGGCTCCCTCCACCATGAATTGGTCCAAACTGGGGTGGTTAGAGGCTCCCTCCACCATTAATTGGTCCAAACTGGGCTGGTTAGAGGCTCCCTCCACCATTAATTGGTCCAAACTGGGCTGGTTAGAGGCTCCCTCCACCATTAATTGGTCCAAACTGGGCTGGTTAGAGGCTCCCTCCACCATGAATTTGCCCAAACTGGGCTGTTTAGAGGCTCCCTCCACCATGAATTTGCCCAAACTGGGCTGGTTAGAGGCTCCCTCCACCATGAATTGGTCCAAACTGGGGTTTTTAGAGGCTCCCTCCACCATGAATTGGTCCAAACTTGGCTGTTTAGAGGCTCCCTCCACCATGAATTGGTCCAAACTGGGGTGGTTAGAGGCTCCCTCCACCATTAATTGGTCCAAACTGGGCTGGTTAGAGGCTCCCTCCACCATTAATTGGTCCAAACTGGGCTGGTTAGAGGCTCCCTCCACCATGAATTGGTCCAAACTGGGTTTTTTAGAGGCTCCCTCCACCATGAATTTGCCCAAACTGGGCTGTTTAGAGGCTCCCTCCACCATGAATTGGTCCAAACTGGGCTGGTTAGAGGCTCCCTCCACCATGAATTTCCCAAAACTTGGCTGTTTAGAGGCTCCCTCCACCATTAATTGGTCCAAACTGGGCTGGTTAGAGGCTCCCTCCACCATGAATTGGTCCAAACTGGGGTTTTTAGAGGCTCCATCCACCATGAATTGGTCCAAACTTGGCTGTTTAGAGGCTCCCTCCACCATGAATTGGTCCAAACTGGGGTGGTTAGAGGCTCCCTCCACCATTAATTGGTCCAAACTGGGCTGGTTAGAGGCTCCCTCCACCATTAATTGGTCCAAACTGGGCTGGTTAGAGGCTCCCTCCACCATGAATTTGCCCAAACTGGGCTGTTTAGAGGCTCCCTCCACCATGAATTTGCCCAAACTGGGCTGGTTAGAGGCTCCCTCCACCATGAATTGGTCCAAACGGGTTTTTAGAGGCTCCCTTCACCATGAATTGGTCCAAACTTGGCTGTTTAGAGGCTCCCTCCACCATGAATTGGTCCAAACTGGGGTGGTTAGAGGCTCCCTCCACCATTAATTGGTCCAAACTGGGCTGGTTAGAGGCTCCCTCCACCATTAATTGGTCCAAACTGGGCTGGTTAGAGGCTCCCTCCACCATGAATTGGTCCAAACTGGGGTTTTTAGAGGCTCCCTCCACCATGAATTGGTCCAAACTTGGCTGTTTAGAGGCTCCCTCCACCATTAATTGGTCCAAACTGGGCTGGTTAGAGGCTCCCTCCACCATGAATTGGTCCAAACTGGGTTTTTTAGAGGCTCCCTCCACCATGAATTTGCCCAAACTGGGCTGTTTAGAGGCTCCCTCCACCATGAATTTGCCCAAACTGGGCTGGTTAGAGGCTCCCTCCACCATGAATTGGTCCAAACTGGGGTTTTTAGAGGCTCCCTCCACCATGAATTGGTCCAAACTTGGCTGTTTAGAGGCTCCCTCCACCATTAATTGGTCCAAACTGGGCTGGTTAGAGGCTCCCTCCACCATGAATTGGTCCAAACTGGGTTTTTTAGAGGCTCCCTCCACCATGAATTTGCCCAAACTGGGCTGTTTAGAGGCTCCCTCCACCATGAATTGGTCCAAACTGGGGTGGTTAGAGGCTCCCTCCACCATTAATTGGTCCAAACTGGGCTGGTTAGAGGCTCCCTCCACCATTAATTGGTCCAAACTGGGCTGGTTAGAGGCTCCCTCCACCATGAATTGGTCCAAACTGGGGTTTTTAGAGGCTCCCTCCACCATGAATTGGTCCAAACTTGGCTGTTTAGAGGCTCCCTCCACCATGAATTGGTCCAAACTGGGGTGGTTAGAGGCTCCCTCCACCATTAATTGGTCCAAACTGGGCTGGTTAGAGGCTCCCTCCACCATTAATTGGTCCAAACTGGGCTGGTTAGAGGCTCCCTCCACCATGAATTTGCCCAAACTGGGCTGATTAGAGGCTCCCTCCACCATGAATTTGCCCAAACTGGGCTGGTTAGAGGCTCCCTCCACCATGAATTGGTCCAAACGGGATTTTAGAGGCTCCCTTCACCATGAATTGGTCCAAACTTGGCTGTTTAGAGGCTCCCTCCACCATGAATTGGTCCAAACTGGGGTGGTTAGAGGCTCCCTCCACCATTAATTGGTCCAAACTGGGCTGGTTAGAGGCTCCCTCCACCATGAATTGGTCCAAACTGGGCTGGTTAGAGGCTCCCTCCACCATGAATTGGTCCAAACTGGGGTTTTTAGAGGCTCCCTCCACCATGAATTGGTCCAAACTTGGCTGTTTAGAGGCTCCCTCCACCATGAATTGGTCCAAACTGGGGTGGTTAGAGGCTCCCTCCACCATTAATTGGTCCAAACTGGGCTGGTTAGAGGCTCCCTCCACCATTAATTGGTCCAAACTGGGCTGGTTAGAGGCTCCCTCCACCATGAATTTGCCCAAACTGGGCTGTTTAGAGGCTCCCTCCACCATGAATTTGCCCAAACTGGGCTGGTTAGAGGCTCCCTCCACCATGAATTGATCCAAACGGGTTTTTAGAGGCTCCCGTCACCATGAATTGGTCCAAACTTGGCTGTTTAGAGGCTCCCTCCACCATGAATTGGTCCAAACTGGGGTGGTTAGAGGCTCCCTCCACCATTAATTGGTCCAAACTGGGCTGGTTAGAGGCTCCCTCCACCATTAATTGGTCCAAACTGGGCTGGTTAGAGGCTCCCTCCACCATGAATTGGTCCAAACTGGGGTTTTTAGAGGCTCCCTCCACCATGAATTGGTCCAAACTTGGCTGTTTAGAGGCTCCCTCCACCATTAATTGGTCCAAACTGGGCTGGTTAGAGGCTCCCTCCACCATGAATTGGTCCAAACTGGGTTTTTTAGAGGCTCCCTCCACCATGAATTTGCCCAAACTGGGCTGTTTAGAGGCTCCCTCCACCATGAATTGGTCCAAACTGGGTTTTTTAGAGGCTCCCTCCACCATGAATTGGTCCAAACTGGGCTGGTTAGAGGCTCCCTCCACCATGAATTGGTCCAAACTGGGGTGGTTAGAGGCTCCCTCCACCATTAATTGGTCCAAACTGGGCTGGTTAGAGGCTCCCTCCACCATTAATTGGTCCAAACTGGGCTGGTTAGAGGCTCCCTCCACCATTAATTGGTCCAAACTGGGCTGGTTAGAGGCTCCCTCCACCATGAATTTGCCCAAACTGGGCTGTTTAGAGGCTCCCTCCACCATGAATTTGCCCAAACTGGGCTGGTTAGAGGCTCCCTCCACCATGAATTGGTCCAAACTGGGGTTTTTAGAGGCTCCCTCCACCATGAATTGGTCCAAACTTGGCTGTTTAGAGGCTCCCTCCACCATTAATTGGTCCAAACTGGGCTGGTTAGAGGCTCCCTCCACCATGAATTGGTCCAAACTGGGTTTTTTAGAGGCTCCCTCCACCATGAATTTGCCCAAACTGGGCTGTTTAGAGGCTCCCTCCACCATGAATTGGTCCAAACTGGGGTGGTTAGAGGCTCCCTCCACCATTAATTGGTCCAAACTGGGCTGGTTAGAGGCTCCCTCCACCATTAATTGGTCCAAACTGGGCTGGTTAGAGGCTCCCTCCACCATGAATTGGTCCAAACTGGGCTGGTTAGAGGCTCCCTCCACCATGAATTGGTCCAAACTGGGGTGGTTAGAGGCTCCCTCCACCATTAATTGGTCCAAACTGGGCTGGTTAGAGGCTCCCTCCACCATTAATTGGTCCAAACTGGGCTGGTTAGAGGCTCCCTCCACCATTAATTGGTCCAAACTGGGCTGGTTAGAGGCTCCCTCCACCATGAATTTGCCCAAACTGGGCTGTTTAGAGGCTCCCTCCACCATGAATTTGCCCAAACTGGGCTGGTTAGAGGCTCCCTCCACCATGAATTGGTCCAAACTGGGGTTTTTAGAGGCTCCCTCCACCATGAATTGGTCCAAACTTGGCTGTTTAGAGGCTCCCTCCACCATTAATTGGTCCAAACTGGGCTGGTTAGAGGCTCCCTCCACCATGAATTGGTCCAAACTGGGTTTTTTAGAGGCTCCCTCCACCATGAATTTGCCCAAACTGGGCTGTTTAGAGGCTCCCTCCACCATGAATTGGTCCAAACTGGGGTGGTTAGAGGCTCCCTCCACCATTAATTGGTCCAAACTGGGCTGGTTAGAGGCTCCCTCCACCATTAATTGGTCCAAACTGGGCTGGTTAGAGGCTCCCTCCACCATGAATTTGCCCAAACTGGGCCGGTTAGAGGCTCCCTCCACCATGAATTGGTCCAAACTGGGTTTTTTAGAGGCTCCCTCCACCATGAATTTGCCCAAACTGGGCTGGTTAGAGGCTCCCTCCACCATGAATTGGTCCAAACTGGGGTTTTTAGAGGCTCCCTCCACCATGAATTTGCCCAAACTCTGCTGGTTAGAGGCTCCCTCCACCATGAATTGGTCCAAACTGGGGTGGTTAGAGGCTCCCTCCACCATTAATTGGTCCAAACTGGGCTGGTTAGAGGCTCCCTCCACCATTAATTGGTCCAAACTGGGCTGGTTAGAGGCTCCCTCCACCATGAATTGGTCCAAACTGGGGTTTTTAGAGGCTCCCTCCACCATGAATTGGTCCAAACTTGGCTGTTTAGAGGCTCCCTCCACCATGAATTGGTCCAAACTGGGGTGGTTAGAGGCTCCCTCCACCATTAATTGGTCCAAACTGGGCTGGTTAGAGGCTCCCTCCACCATTAATTGGTCCAAACTGGGCTGGTTAGAGGCTCCCTCCACCATGAATTTGCCCAAACTGGGCTGTTTAGAGGCTCCCTCCACCATGAATTTGCCCAAACTGGGCTGGTTAGAGGCTCCCTCCACCATGAATTGGTCCAAACGGGTTTTTAGAGGCTCCCTTCACCATGAATTGGTCCAAACTTGGCTGTTTAGAGGCTCCCTCCACCATGAATTGGTCCAAACTGGGGTGGTTAGAGGCTCCCTCCACCATTAATTGGTCCAAACTGGGCTGGTTAGAGGCTCCCTCCACCATTAATTGGTCCAAACTGGGCTGGTTAGAGGCTCCCTCCACCATGAATTGGTCCAAACTTGGCTGTTTAGAGGCTCCCTCCACCATTAATTGGTCCAAACTGGGCTGGTTAGAGGCTCCCTCCACCATGAATTGGTCCAAACTGGGTTTTTTAGAGGCTCCCTCCACCATGAATTTGCCCAAACTGGGCTGTTTAGAGGCTCCCTCCACCATGAATTGGTCCAAACTGGGTTTTTTAGAGGCTCCCTCCACCATGAATTGGTCCAAACTGGGCTGGTTAGAGGCTCCCTCCACCATGAATTGGTCCAAACTGGGGTGTTTAGAGGCTCCCTCCACCATGAATTGGTCCAAACTGGGGTGGTTAGAGGCTCCCTCCACCATTAATTGGTCCAAACTGGGCTGGTTAGAGGCTCCCTCCACCATGAATTGGTCCAAACTGGGCTGGTTAGAGGCTCCCTCCACCATGAATTGGTCCAAACTGGGGTTTTTAGAGGCTCCCTCCACCATGAATTGGTCCAAACTTGGCTGTTTAGAGGCTCCCTCCACCATGAATTGGTCCAAACTGGGGTGGTTAGAGGCTCCCTCCACCATTAATTGGTCCAAACTGGGCTGGTTAGAGGCTCCCTCCACCATTAATTGGTCCAAACTGGGCTGGTTAGAGGCTCCCTCCACCATGAATTTGCCCAAACTGGGCTGGTTAGAGGCTCCCTCCACCATGAATTGGTCCAAACGGGTTTTTAGAGGCTCCCTTCACCATGAATTGGTCCAAACTTGGCTGTTTAGAGGCTCCCTCCACCATGAATTGGTCCAAACTGGGGTGGTTAGAGGCTCCCTCCACCATTAATTGGTCCAAACTGGGCTGGTTAGAGGCTCCCTCCACCATTAATTGGTCCAAACTGGGCTGGTTAGAGGCTCCCTCCACCATGAATTGGTCCAAACTGGGGTTTTTAGAGGCTCCCTCCACCATGAATTGGTCCAAACTTGGCTGTTTAGAGGCTCCCTCCACCATTAATTGGTCCAAACTGGGCTGGTTAGAGGCTCCCTCCACCATGAATTGGTCCAAACTGGGTTTTTTAGAGGCTCCCTCCACCATGAATTTGCCCAAACTGGGCTGTTTAGAGGCTCCCTCCACCATGAATATGCCCAAACTGGGCTGGTTAGAGGCTCCCTCCACCATGAATTGGTCCAAACTGGGGTTTTTAGAGGCTCCCTCCACCATGAATTGGTCCAAACTTGGCTGTTTAGAGGCTCCCTCCACCATTAATTGGTCCAAACTTGGCTGGTTAGAGGCTCCCTCCACCATGAATTGGTCCAAACTGGGTTTTTTAGAGGCTCCCTCCACCATGAATTTGCCCAAACTGGGCTGTTTAGAGGCTCCCTCCACCATGAATTGGTCCAAACTGGGGTGGTTAGAGGCTCCCTCCACCATTAATTGGTCCAAACTGGGCTGCTTAGAGGCTCCCTCCACCATGAATTGGTCCAAACTGGGGTTTTTAGAGGCTCCCTCCACCATGAATTGGTCCAAACTTGGCTGTTTAA